>NC_134690.1:21154991-21182491 GCF_050947455.1 Rhinoderma darwinii
GCTCGCCCGTTACAGAGGCATGGATGGGGTGGAAGTAATGTCATCATTGCCCCGCCCCCCGGATGTGACTCGCAGACGCAGCAGGCTCATAATGCCGGTGTCCTGTTTGAATTCCGGCGCGCTCTGCCTCTGGACAGCCCTCTGCTTGCTAAGTTCAGTATGGCTGTTTACATTGATGGGTCCTGATGTGTCTTGATGCTGATGGCTATGCACATTTTCCTACCATGCTTTTCTTTCTGCCTCTTCTCTAGATGTCTGCCAGAAGAGAAGGTAGGAAAAGGACCCACAAATCCAGGCATAGGCTTTGCAGGGAATCTCTCCAGCCTCTGCCTGATGACATTGTGTCAGATCTATGTATCTCATGCTACACCCCAGTCGCCTCCCCTCCCAAGGAAGATTCTATGGGATTTATGCAATGGTTTAAACAACAGCTGTCTGTAGATTTTGAGGATATAAAATCATTACACCAGGCTAAATGGGCCAGGCGCTCTTCCTCTCCACCTCCTCAATATCAGGAGGATTCCAGGAGGTGGAGAGGAGGTTCAGATTCAGAGGTGGTCTCTGACTCCACAGACTCTGACAACCCCGAGGATTGTTACATCCTGAGTAAGGATAAGTTCCATGATTTCCTCAGAGCGGTGAAGGACACATTGGAGACAGGGAAAGAGGTTGAACATTAGCCTAAAAACGACAGACTGTTTTTTTTTCCCATTACCAAGGGGACATTTTTTCCTAGCCATCCTGTCCTAACAGAAGGATGGAAACGGGATTGGGATAAGCCTGAGAGAAAGTCAGAACTGGGCTCTCGGTTCAAAAACCTCTACAGACTGGATAAAACTGGCTCCAAAGATTTGGAGAATATACCAAAACTGGACTTGCCAGTGGTTAAATTGAAATGAAAGCCATTTTTCCACCCGATGAAACAGCCCTGCTGAAAGACCCCATGAATCGCAAGGTGGATTCCCTTCTGAAGATATATACTTCAGCAGTGGGCTCGTGCAAAGCCTCCTTGTCTTCAGTACCGGTGGCTAGTGCACTTGGCTTAAGTTATGGTCTGGTTATAATCTCTCCAAAACTAATTTTTGTAGCCTCCCTTTTCAGCCAGAATCTCTGTTTGGCCCCAATTAACGGATATTTTGAATTCCTTAGGGGAAGGCAAAGAGGCTAGGTTTCCTGAACCTAAAAGGAAGGATACCAGGCGTTACTTTTGGGATCAGAGAAGAAAATCCCCGAAGTTCAAAAGAAGGTTTCCAGACCGTCAGCGCACGTTTAAAACTAAGCGGGAAAACCCTTCCTCCTTTCGGAAGAAAAACCCTGCTCAAAATCCAAATAGTTTATTACGCCCAGCCAATCCTACAAGTAGGAGCAAGGCATCAGAGATTCTTCTCTCGGTGGTCGGTGACATCATCCGATGACTGGGTGACGGCAACCATCAGGAGAGGATACTCTTTGGAGTACAAAACTCTCCCCCCAGACCACTTTTTCCTCAACAGGCATCACAATCCGATAGAAGGCAGCTTCTGCAGGTCTTTCTCCAGAAAGCAGCCCTGGAAGATGTCCCAGTCTCAGAAAAAGGGCAAGGAGTTTACTTCAGAGTGTTCCTTGTGCCCAAATCAGACGGTAGTTGGAGGCTGGTAATAGACCTGACTTTCCTCAATCAATATCTGGTGAGGAAAACCTTCAAGATGGAGACTATCGGGTCAGTGATGAACCTTCTGGAAAGGAACGACGTGCTGGCAACAATCGACCTCACGGACGCATACCTGCATGTTTCTATTCTGGCCACGCACAAAATGTTCTTCCGATTGGCGGTCCAGAGGCAAGGCGGAGTACAGCACTTCCAGTTTACCTTCCTACCATTCGGGATTTCGTCGGCACCCCGTGTGTTCACGAAAATCGTGGTGGTCCTAACAGCAGCACTGAGGCTGAAAGGGATATGTGTGGTCCCTTACTTCGATGACTAGCTAATAAAAGTATCATCAGAGTCCCTTCTACAAGAACATCTCCAAACCACATTTGAGTTTCTTCACTTTCACGGGTTCCTGGTGAACTTCAGGAAGTCACAGCTCTCACCACCACAGAATCTGAAATTTTTAGGGTACATGGTGAATTCCCAGTCGATGACAGTCAAGATATCTCCAGAGAGGATTACTGCAATCCGGGGTTCAATAGAACGCCTTGTTTGCCATCCGAATATATCGGTTCGAGGAGCTATGAAAATCCTAGGTCTAATGACCTCATCCATAGATGCGGTCCCCTGGGCCAAAGCCCACATGAGATCATTACAGCTCGACGTCCTCATAGCCTGGGACAACAATTTCAGAAATTTGGACGCCCTCTTCAAAGTCTCCAAATTCACCCTTCAAGACCTCAGCTGGTGGTTAATCCCAGACACTCTTCAGGCCGGCAAGTCTCTGGTTCCCCCACCACAGAATATCCTCACAGCGGATGCCTCCTCCTGGGGCTGGGGTGCCCATGTAGATCACCTATGTGTTCAGAACAGATGGAGTCAGAGAGAAGTGTCACTATCCTCCATCATGAAGGAACCCAGAGCAGTGAGATTGTCGCTAATGTCCTTTCAATCCCATCTGAGAAATACCCAAATCCTGATCCAGTCAGACAACCTTGCAACTGTGTTCTATGTAAACAAACAGGGAGGAACGAGGAGTGCCTCAATGTCAACCGAGTGCAGGCGACTTATGAGTTGGACAGAACAACATTCGTTGGGAATTTCAGCATATCACATCAAGGGATAATTGAACCACACTGCAGACTTCCTCAGCCGCAATATCCTCCATCCGGGGGAGTGGAGTCTCAACCCTCAGGTTTTCAGCAGCTTAGCTGCCACATGGGGAAGGCCAGACGTGGATGTGATGGCATCAGAAGAGAACAACAAAGTCCTCAGCTTCTGTTCTCTGTACCACACCCGCCATGCAGTAGCATTAGATGGCCTGTCTGTTAGTTGGGGAGGAAAATTAATCTAAATTTTTCCTCCCCTTAAAACCCAAAGTATTGAAAAAAGTTTTGGACGAGAATGCGGAAGCTATTGCAATCCTGCCATTTTGGCCCCGCAGGGCCTGGTTCTCCCTAGCATTGTCTCTCTTGAAGGGCAGGTTCTTGAAACTACCAGTGTCACCGGACCTCCTGTCCCAGAAAAGGGTGTATCACCCGAACCCTCGCAGTCTACATCTCACGGCCTGGATACTGACCGGGAGAACCTGACAGAAATGGGGCTTTCATCAGAAGTTATAAATACCTTGCTGTCAGCTAGACGACCTTCAACGGTCAAAGTATACAACAGAGTTTGGTCCGTGTTTACCTCCTGATGCTCTAAAAATTCGACGTAGTCTCTCTGAATACTATCCTACAATTTCTTCAGGAGGGCTTCAATAAAGTTTTGAAGCTAAATATCCTTAAGGTGTAGTACACGACAATTAATGCCCAATTGCAAAATCGTTTCTCCAACCAGCAGTTGGTGAAGACCTTCTTCAAGGCTTTTAGAAACCTTAGCACAGTCTCTCAAGTACCCTCTTCTTCCTGGGACTTTTAAGTGGTGGAGTCGGCTCTAACAAAGCCACCATTTGAACCCATGCAAGAGTCATCCATCAGATTTCTCTCCTTCAAGGCCTTCTTCCTGGTGGCAATCACGACGTCCAGGCGCATAAGCGAGCTGCAGGCCCTTTCCTTCAGGAACCATATTTGAGGGACCTGGGAGATTGTCTTCTACTATGTACCATGCCCGGGTTCTTGCCTAAAGTTCCTTCCTTTCGGAATATAAATCAAGAGATATTATTTCCAGTCCTTTTCCCTCATCTCCAAGGTGAAGATCAGGAAAATTGGCATACACTGGATGTGAGAAGAGCAGTTCTCACCTATATTCAAAGGACAAAGGCTTTTAGGAAAGCAGAAAATCGGTTCCTTCAACATGCCGGCCCTAATAAGGGACAAAAAACAAGTAAAGCCACCCTAGCAAGGTGGATTACATCAACTATTGAAAAATGCTATCATCTCAGTGACCTTCAATCTCTTCTGCAGATCAGGGCACATTCCGCACGCTCTACAGCTACCTCATGGGCAGAAGTCGGGCATATCCCCTTGGATCAAATCTGCAGAGCTGCTACGTGGGCATCTGCATCAACCTTTGTCAAGCACTACAGGCTCGACTCACTGGCATCGGAGGGTTCTCTATTTGGCAAAAGAGTGCTTGAAATGGCGCCTGCTTTCCCGCCCATATAGCTATTGCTTGGCAAGTCCCACATGTGTTGTACTGCCAAGGACGATCAGGAAAATGAAAATTTACTCACCAAAATTTTTATTTCCTGGAGTCCGTACATAGCACAAGCTTCCCCCCCTGGCAGAACTTATTACTATTGCTTCGTAAAAATAAGTTGGGGCCCAGTTGCCGGTACATACTTATAGGGGAAGTCCTTAATTATTTAATTGCTTAATGCTTATTGCTAATTAACTTGTCTCTGCTTGATTGTACCTAGGGGACTAAAACCCATATGTGTTGTGCTGCCTACGGACTCCAGGAAATAAAAATGTTGGTGAGTAAATTTTCGTTATGCTTGTACATAGGAGGCAGTATTATAGTAGTTATATTCTTGTATATAGGGGCAGTATTATAGTAGTTATATTCTTGTATATAGGAGCAGTATTATAGTAGTTATATTCTTGTATATAGGAGCAGTATTATAGTAGTTATATTCTTGTATATAGGGAGCAGTATTATAGTAGGTATATTCTTGTATATAGGGGCAGTATTATAGTAGTTATATTCTTGTATATAGGGGGCAGTATAATAGTTGTTATATTCTTGTATATAGGGGCAATATTATAGTAGTTATATTCTTGTATATAGGGGGCAGTAATATAGTAGTTATATTCTTGTATATAGGGAACAGTATTATAGTAGTTATATTCTTGTACATAGGGGGAAGTATTATAGTAGTTATATCCTTGTACATAGGGGGCAGTATTATAGTGGTTATATTCTTGAATATAGGGGGCAATATTATAGTAGTTACATTCTTGTATATAGGGAGCAATATTACAGTAGTTATATTCTTGTATATAGGGGCAGTATTATAGTAGTTATATTCTTGTATATAGGGGGCAGTATTATAGTAGTTATATTCTTGTATATAGGTGGCAGTATTATAGTAGTTATATTCTTGTATATAGGGGGCAGTATTATAGTAGTTATATTCTTGTATATAGGGGGCAGTATTATAGTAGTTATATTCTTGTATATAGGTGGCAGTATTATAGTAGTTATATTCTTGTACATAGGGGGAAGTATTATAGTAGTTATATTCTTGTATATAGGGGGCAGTATTATAGTAGTTATATTCTTGTATATAGGGGGCAGTATAATAGTAGTTATATTCTTGTATATAGGGGCAATATTATAGTAGTTATATTCTTGTATATAGGGGGCAGTAATATAGTAGTTATATTCTTGTATATAGGGGGCAGTATTATAGTAGTTATATTCTTGTACATAGGGGGAAGTATTATAGTAGTTATATCCTTGTACATAGGGGGCAGTATTATAGTGGTTATATTCTTGAATATAGGGGGCAGTATTATAGCAGTTACATTCTTGTATATAGGGAGCAATATTACAGTAGTTATATTCTTGTATATAGGGGGCAGTATTATAGTAGTTATATTCTTGTATATAGGGGGCAGTATTATAGTAGGTATATTCTTGTATATAGGTGGCAGTATTATAGTAGTTATATTCTTGTATATAGGGGGCAGTATTATAGTAGTTATATTCTTGTATATAGGGGGCAGTATTATAGTAGTTTTATTCTTGTATATAGGTGGCAGTATTATAGTAGTTATATTCTTGTACATAGGGGGAAGTATCATAGTAGTTATATTCTTGTATATAGGGGGCAGTATTATAGTAGTTATATTCTTGTATATACAGTGAAGGAAATAAGTATTTGATCCCTTGCTGATTTTGTAAGTTTGCCCACTGTCAAAGACATGAACAGTCTAGAATTTTTAGGCTAGGTTAATTTTACCAGTGAGAGATAGATTATATAAAAAAAATAAAAAAAAATCACATTGTCAAAATTATATATATTTATTTGCATTGTGCACAGAGAAATAAGTATTTGATCTCTTTGGAAAACAAGACTTAATACTTGGTGGCAAAACCCTTGTTGGCACGCACAGCAGTCAGACGTTTTTTGTAATGGATGATGAGGTTTGCACACATGTTAGATGGAATTTTGGCCCACTCCTCTTTGCAGATCATCTCTAAATCATTAAGATTTCGAGGCTGTCGCTTGGCAACTCGGATCTTCAGCTCCCTCCATAAGTTTTCAATGGGATTAAGGTCTGGAGACTGGCTAGGCCACTCCATGACCTTAATTTGCTTCTTTTTGAGCCACTCCTTTGTTGCCTTGGCTGTATGTTTCGGGTAATTGTCGTGCTGGAAGACCCAGCCACGAGCCATTTTTAATGTCCTGGGGAAGGGAAGGAGGTTGTCACTCAGGATTTGACGGTACATGGCTCCATCCATTCTCTCATTGATGCGGTGAAGTAGTCCTGTGCCCTTAGCAGAGAAACACCCCCAAAACATAATGTTTCCACCTCCATGCTTGACAGTGGGGACGGTGTTCTTTGGGTCATAGGCAGCATTTCTCTTCCTCCAAACACGGCGAGTTGAGTTAATGCGAAAGAGCTCAATTTTAGTCTCATCTGACCACAGCACCTTCTCCCAATTACTCTCAGAATCATCCAGATGTTCATTTGCAAACTTCAGATGGGCCTGTACATGTGCCTTCTTGAGCAGAGGGACCTTGCGGGCACTGCAGGATTTTAATCCATTACGGCGTAATGTGTTACCAATGGTTTTCTTGGTGACTGTGGTCCCAGCTGCCTTGAGATCATTAATAAGTTCCCCCGTGTAGTTTTCGGCTGAGCTCTCACCTTCCTCAGGATCAAGGATACCCCACGAGGTGAGATTTTGCATTGAGCCCCAGATCGATGTCGATTGACAGTCATTTTGTATGTCTTCCATTTTCTTACTATTGCACCAACAGTTGTCTCCTTCTCACCCAGCGTCTTACTTATGGTTTTGTAGCCCATTCCAGCCTTGTGCAGGTCTATGATCTTGTCCCTGACATCCTTAGAAAGCTCTTTGGTCTTGCCCATGTTGTAGAGGTTAGAGTCAGACTGATTCATTGAGTCTGTGGACAGGAGTCTTTTATACAGGTGACCATGTAAGACAGCTGTCTTTAATGCAGGCACCAAGTTGATTTGGAGCGTGTAACTGGTCTGGAGGAGGCTGAACTCTTAATGTTTGGTAGGGGATCAAATACTTATTTCTCTGTGCACAATGCAAATAAATATATAGAATTTTGACAATGTTATTTTTTTTTATTTTTTTTATATCATCTATCTCTCACTGGTAAAATTAACCTAGCCTAAAAATTCTAGACTGTTCATGTCTTTGACAGTGGGCAAACTTACAAAATCAGCAAGGGATCAAATACTTATTTCCTCCACTGTAGGTGGCAGTATTATAGTAGTTATATTCTTGCACATAGGGGGAAGTATTATAGTAGTTATATACTTGTATATAGGGGGCAGTATTATAGTAGTTATATTCTTGTACACAGGGGGCACTTTAATAGTAGTTATATTCTTATATATAGGGGCAGTATTATAGTAGTTATATTCTTGTACATAAGGGGCAGTATTATAGAAGTTGTACTCTTGTACATAGGGGGCAGAATTATAGTAGTTATATTCTTGTATATAGGGAGCAGTGTTATAGTAGGTATATTCTTGTATATAGGGGCAGTATTATAGTAGTTATATTCTTGTGCACAGGGGGCAGTATAATAGTAGTTATATTCTTGTATATAGGGGGCAGTATTATAGTAGTTATATTCTTGTATATAGGTGGCAGTATTATAGTAGTTATATTCTTGTACATAGGAGCAGTATTATAGTAGTTATATTCTTGTATATAGAGGGCAGTATTATAGTAGTTATATTATTGTATATATAGGGGCAGTATTATAGTAATTATATTCTTGTCTATAGGAGCAGTATTATAGTAGTTATATTCTTGTATATAGGAGCAGTATTATAGTAGTTATATTCTTGTATATAGGAGCAGTATTATAGTAGTTATATTCTTGTATATAGAGGCAGTATTAAAGTAGTTATATTCTTGTATATAGGAGGCAGTATTATAGTAGTTATATTCTTGTATATAGGGGCAGTATTATAATAGTTATATTCTTGTACATAGGGGGCAGTATTATAATAGTTATATTCTTGTACATAGGGGGCAGTATTATAGTAGTTATATTCTTGTTTATAGAGGGCAGTGTTATAGTGGTTATATTCTTGTTTATAGAGGGCAGTATTATAGTGGTTATATTCTTGTATATAGGGGGCAGTATTATAGTAGTTACATTCTTGTACATAGGAGGCAGTATTATAGTAGTTATATTCTTGTATATAGGGGGTAGTATTATAGTAGTTATATTCTTGTATATAGGGTGCAGTATTACAGTAGTTATATTCTTGTACATATGGGGAAGTATTATAGTAGTTATATTCTTGTATATAGGGGGCAGTATTATAGTAGTTATATTCTTGTACACAGGGGGTCGTTTAATAGTAGTTATATTCTTATATATAGGGGGCAGTATTATAGTAGTTATATTCTTGTATATAGAGGCAGTATTATAGTAGTTATATTCTTGTACATAGGGGGAAGTATTATAGTAGTTATATTCTTGTACATAGGGGCAGTACTATAGTAGTTATATTCTTGTATGTAGGGGGCAGTATTATAGTAATTATATTCTTGTATGTAGTGGCATTATTATAGTAGTTATATTCTTTTTCATATGGTTCAGTATTATAGTAGTTATATTCTTGTATATAAGAGCAGTATTATAGTAGTTATATTCTTGTATATAGGGGCAGTATTATAGTAGTTATATTCTTGTATATAGGAGCAGTATTATAGTAGTTATATTCTTGTATACAGGGGCAGTATTAGGGCATGACCACACATGGCGGAATTCCTCCGCAACTGTCCGCATCAATGCCGCACCTAATCCGGGTTGCGGATTACGGCTGCGGATCTGCACAAAATGTGCAGAAAATTGATGCGGACTGGCCGCTGCGGACTGCAGGAAAAGTGCTTCCCTTCTCCCTATTCAGTGCAGGATAGAGAGAAGGGACAGCACTTTCCCTAGTGAAAGTCAAAGAAATTCATACTTACCGCCCGTTGTCTTGGTGACGCGTCCCTCTTTCGGCATCCAGCCCGACCTCCCTGGATGACGCTCCAGTCCATGTGACCGCTGCAGCCTGTGCTTGGCCTGTGATTGGCTGCAGCCGTCACTTACACTGAAACGTCATCCTGGGAGGCCGGACTGGAGACAGACGCAGGGAGTTCTCGGTAAGTATGAACTTATATGTTTTTTTACAGATACATGTATATTGAGATCGGTAGTCACTGTCCCGGGTGCAGAAACAGTTACTGCCGATCGCGTAACTCTTTCAGCACCCTGGACAGTGACTATTTACAGACGTCTCCTAGCAACGCTCCCGTCATTACGGGAGCCCCATTGACTTCATCAGTCTGGCTGTAGACCTAGAAATACATAGGTCCAGCCAGAATGAAGAAATGTCATGGTAGTAAAAACAATACGCTCCGCAGCACACATAAGATCTGCGGACTTCATTGCGGAATTTTGACTCTCCATTGAAGTCAATGGAGAAATTCCGCCATGAGTCCGCAACCAGTCCGCCACTGCTCCGCAACAGACAGAGCATGCTGCGGACACCAAATTCCGCTCCGCAGCCTATGCTCCGCAGCGGAATTGTACGCATCGTGTAAACGAACACTGCTAAATTAAAGTGAAAGTCAATGGAGAAACGGCTCCGCTGCGGATTAACGCTGCGGAGTGTCCGCAGCGGAATTTAAGTGAAATTCCGCCATGTGTGAACCCGCCCTTATAGTAGTTATATTCTTGTATACAGGGGCAGTATTATAGTAGTTATATTCTTGTACATAGGGGCAGTAGTATAGTAATTATATTCTTGTATATAGGAACAGTATTATAGTAGTTATATTCTTGTATATAGGGAGCAGTATTATAGTAGTTATATTCTTGTACATAGGGGCAGTATTATAGTAGTTATATTCTTGTATATAGGGAAAGTATTATAGTAGTTATATTCTTGTATATAGGGAGCAGTATTATAGTAGTTATATTCTTGTATATAGGGGGCAGTTGTATAGTAGTTATATTCTTGTATATAGGGAGCAGTATTATAGTAGTTATATTCTTGTATATAGGGGGCAGTATTATAGTAGTTATATTCTTGTACATATGGGGCAGTATTATAGTAGTTATATTCTTGTATATAGGGGCAGTATTATAGTAGTTATATTCTTGTATATAGGAGCAGTATTATAGTAGTTATATTCTTGAACATAGGAGGCAGTATTATAGTAGTTATATTCTTGTATATAGGGGGTAGTATTATAGTAGTTATATTCTTGTATATAGGGAGCAGTATTACAGTAGTTATATTCTTGTACATATGGGGAAGTATTATAGTAGTTATATTCTTGTATATAGGGGGCAGTATTATAGTAGTTATATTCTTGTACACAGGGGGTCGTTTAATAGTAGTTATATTCTTATATATAGGGGGCAGTATTATAGTAGTTATATTCTTGTACATAGGGGAAGTATTATAGTAGTTATATTCTTGTACATAGGGGCAGTACTATAGTAGTTATATTCTTTTATATAGGGGGCAGTATTATAGTAGTTATATTCTTGTATATAGGAGGCAGTATTATAGTAGTTAGTTATATTCTTGTATATATGGGGCAGTATTATAGTAGTTATATTCTTGTATATAGGAGGTAGTATTATAGTAGTTATATTCTTGTATATAGGGGCAGTATTATAGTAGTTATATTCTTGTATATAGAGGGCAGTATTATACTAGTTATATTCTTGTATATAGGGGTAGTATTATAGTAGTTATATTCTTGTATATAGGAGGCAGTATTATAGTAGTTATATTCTTGTATATAGGGGGCAGTATTATAGTAGTTATATTCTTGTATGTAGGGGCAGTATTATAGTAGTTATATTCTTGTATATATGGGGCAGTATTATAGTAGTTATATTCTTGTATATAGGGGCAGTATTATAGTAGTTATATTCTTGTATATAGGGGGCAGTATTATAGTAGTTATATTCTTGTATGTAGGGGCAGTATTATAGTAGTTATATTCTTGTATATATGGGGCAGTATTATAGTAGTTATATTCTTGTATATAGGGGCAGTATTATAGTAGTTAGTTATATTCTTGTATATATGGGGCAGTATTATAGTAGTTATATTCTTGTATATAGGAGGTAGTATTATAGTAGTTATATTCTTGTATATAGGGGCAGTATTATAGTAGTTATATTCTTGTATATAGAGGGCAGTATTATACTAGTTATATTCTTGTATATAGAGGTAGTATTATAGTAGTTATATTCTTGTATATAGGAGGCAGTATTATAGTAGTTATATTCTTGTATATAGGAACAGTATTATAGTAGTTATATTCTTGTATATAGGAGCAGTATTATAGTAGTTATATTCTTGTATATAGGAGCAGTATTATATTAGTTATATTCTTGTATATAGGAGGCAGTATTATAGTAGTTATATTCTTGTATATAGGAGCAGTATTATAATAGTTATATTCTTGTATATAGGGGCAGTATTATAGTAGTTATATTCTTGTATATAGGGGCAGTATTATAGTAATTATATTCTTGTATGTAGTGGCATTATTATAGTACTTATATTCTTGCATGTAGGGGTCAATATGATAGTGGTTATATTATTGTATACGGGGGACAGTATTTTAGCAGTTATATTCTTTTACATATAGAGCAGTTTTATAGTATTTCTGTTCCTTTGCATATGGAGCAGTATCGCTGTGTCTCCTAGCACAGGGATACCTTGTAATAATTTATTGTTAAGAGACCCTTCTTACCAGAAGCGAATGTCCAAAGCGCACAACCCCTGCAAGTTATTTGCTCCTAAATGTGGGACTTAAAGAGCAAATAATATATTATGTATATAAAATGTAAGGCCTGTAAGATTTGTATTTTATTGTATTATTACTTTTTCTAGTGGTGAAATTCTACTTGTCATGTTACAAAGTCCCAAGTGCTTCTTTCTGTCACAAGGTCTACTTGACTTTATGTATGTTATAACAAAGCCTCCTGCTGAAAGACAGCGCTGTGCTGCTGAGTGTGGAGGCCAGCGCGCTCTGACAGGTCCTGTCAGGCAGTCACTGGGTCGGCTCGCAGGTGTAAGGCTGACCTATTACTCTGAATGGAAAGTGACAGAAGGGATTTCTACTCGGTAATATGGAGTGCTGGTGGGAAAGCGGTGACGTCTGTGGGGCAGAACTAGTGCACACACATCTGTCACATAAGATAGCTGGGAAATGCATGATAAGGTTTACATTGTGTCAATACCATTTTCATCTGGCTTGTCAGAATTCTTCTGCCGAAAGTCAAAAATCTATTATAGAATCACACACATATTTTAATAAGGAATATTTTTGGAAATATTAATTTTCAAATAATGTTTGCCTTGGTAATGAATACCACTAACAGTAATAATGTAAATAGAAAAACCAAAATATGAAAAAAAAAATGAAATTTATATTTATTTATCTGTAAATGCTCATAACGAAAAGATACTATAAAATGTAGATCATTCAATGGAATGTTCGTATATAAGACCCATTAGAACCTGTTATTTCATGACACCTATAAGATATCAGACTAATAAGGCCTCATGCACACGAACGTAAAAACGCCTGTAATTACGAGCTGTAATTACGGGCCCATAGACTCCTATTGGCCACGTTTGCTTATGGGAAGGTACCCGGGCCGTTGAAAAATATAGAACATGTCCTATTTCAGGCCGTAATAACGGCACGGGCAGGCCCATAGAAGGATATGGGATTCCCGTTATTACGGGTGGCTATATGTGTGCACCCGTAATTATGGGAGCGTTGCTAGGCGACGTTAGGGGATAGTCACTGCCCAGGGTGCTGAAAGAGTTAACTGATCGGCAGTAACTCTTTCAGCACCCTGGACAGTGACTACCGCTGGAGTTAATAGTATTAAAAGTTAACTTACCCAGAACTCTTCTTCTTCTTCTTCTTCTTTGACCGGCGCTGCAATGTACATAAGAGTAACGTTTTTTTTTTTTAAAAACGAGCATTTTTGGCCAAGTTATGACCATTTTTATATTTATGCAAATGAGGCTTTCTAAAGTACAACTGGGCGTGTTTAAAGTTAAAGTACAACTGGGCGGTTATTATGTGCGTACATCGGGGTGTTTTTACTTCTTTTACTAGCTGGGCGTTGTGAATGGGAGTGTATGATGCTGACGAATCAGCATCATCCACTTCTCTTCGTTAACACCCAGCTTCTGGCAGTGCACAGACACAGCGTGTTCTCGAGAGATCACGCTGTGACGTCACTCACTTCCTGCCCCAGGTCCTGCATCGTGTCGGACGAGCGAGGACACATCGGCACCAGAGGCTACAGTTGATTCTGCAGCAGCATCAGCGTTTGCAGGTAAGTAGCTACATCGACTTACCTGCAAATGCCGATGCTGCTGCAGAATCAAATGTAGCCTCTGGTGCCGATGTGTCCTCGCTCGTCCAACACGTGCAGGACCTGGGGCAGGAAGTGACGTCACAGCGTGATCTCTCGAGAACACGCTGTGTGTCTGTGCACTGCCAGAAGCTGAGTGTTAACGAAGAGAAGTGGATGATGCTGATTCGTCAGCATCATACACTTCCATTCACAACGCCCAGCTAGTAAAAGAAGTAAAAACGCCCAGATGTACGCACATAATACACGCCCAGTTGTACTTTAACTTTAAACACGCCCAGTTGTACTTTAGAAAGCCTCATTTGCATAAATATAAAAATGGTCATAACTTGGCCAAAAATGCTCGTTTTAAAAAAAAATAAAAAATTTTACTCTTATCTACATTGCAGCGCCGATCTGCTGCAATACGAGATAGGGGTTGCAAAATCTGGTGACAGAGCCTCTTTAAGCAAAAATCTGCAGTGCATGGAGAAAAGGTAAGTGAACCTCTGTGTTCAGGACTTCTCCAAGAGCTAAAATGTTTCAATTAAGGAGATGAGATTGGAAGTGTGGGTTTCACAGGTGCTCTGCCCATTAAATAAAGGCACACAAAGCCTGGTTACTGACAAATCTGTTCTTCTCAAGAAAGATTGGTTAGTGTGAACCATGTCTCGAGGCAAACAACTTTAAGAAGACTTCAGAAGACGTGTTATAGAGATGCATGAAGCTGGAAAAGGCTACAAAGTATTGCTAAGACCTGGGTGTAAATGAATCCGCAGTTATTAGTTTAGTTTTATTATGCTTGTCTATAATTGTGACTTAGATAACAATCAGACTACATTTTATTAGTAATCAATGCAGAAATTCAGGTAATTCCAAAGGGTTCACTTACTTTTTCTTGCAACTGTATGTCATCAATGTCTTTACTGAGACATTCCCTTTCAGTTCAGAATGACTAGCACACACAATTTTCTTCATATCTTTACAACATATAGAACACATCCATTGTCATATGACCTACATAAGAGAACTGGCCAGGGTAGCACACATAAACTAGACTGGAAGATATTAGGAAGTTCAAAGTACTATAGAAATTTCCTAGGGAGTTTCTTGACACTTGGTGACTGGGAAGATGCAGTTTGTCCTTCCCTGCCTGTCACCTCTCGTTATATGTTAGTCCTCTCTGAACATATAATACGTTGAGTCAGCTGTCAATCATAATTAGTCAGACAGAAGCAATATAACTTGTATTACATCTGATATCAAACTTTTGTCCTTTAAAGGGATTTTTAGGAACCTAAAAAAGTCACCAATATATTGAGGACTATTTATTACTGATGCATTCGGACGCCTCTGAAATACTATTTATGGCAACTACAGTGATTTACATTGTATCGATTTAGGTGAGTACTCAAAGTTTACCTGAAGATCTACAACTGAAATATTAATTTCTGAGATTTATTATACGATTATAAATAATATTAATAGTAATAATGGGGATATGAATATTTACTACTGACACTAGCAATAATAATGGTAATGATGGTAATAATATTCAGACCTCCTAAAAATAAATTATGTTGTACTTAGTGCATATCTACCACTATAGCTTGCCTTGCATAAATCAGTAGTCGTAACGATGCCGGTTTTTGAGTCTGGAATCCAATAGGCGAGGCAGCAACACAGTTTACAAAAACAGACAGTGCTAATGCAGCATTCGTAGCATTTTAGGTGTTGCACTTGAAGGAGTTGTAATGCAGCAAGCTGGAATAAGAATGAGCCGTAATTGGAGTAATGCAGACTAACCTGGGGTGCAGAGTCAAAGGAACCCCCTGGTAATCACCCCCAACCCCTGTATGGGAGTATGGACATTGCTGCAAGAGGATTCCTTGGTTCTGGTTCCATAATAGTCCATATAACGATGGCTGGGCTACAGGTGAAAGAATTGAATGGATGGAGAGAGATAAGACGTGATAAGATGTTTGCAGAGTTTGGTACACCAGAGCAGAAGATCAGCCGTGGTCAGATGTTTGCAGAGTTTTGTACACAGGAGCAGAAGATCAGTGGTGGTCAGATGTTTGCAGAGTTTGGTACACAGGAGCAGAAGAACAGTGGTGGTCAGATGATTGCAGGGTTTGGTACACAGGAGCAGAAGTTCAGTGCTGGTCAGATGTTTTCAGAGTTTGGTACACAGGAGCAAAAGATCAGCCATGGTCAGACGTATGCAGAGTTTGGTACACAGGAGCAGAAGATCAGTGGTGGTCAGATGTTTGCAGAGTTTGGTACACAGGAGCAGAAGATCAGCCGTGGTCAGATGTTTGCAGAGTTTGGTACACAGGAGCAGAAGAACAGTGGTGGTCAGATGTTTGCAGAGTTTGGTACACAGGAGCAGAAGTTCAGTGCTGGTCAGATGTTTTCAGAGTTTGGTACACAGGAGCAAAAGATCAGCCATGGTCAGACGTATGAAGAGTTTGGTACACAGGAGCAGAAGATCAGTGGTGGTCAGATGTTTGCAGAGTTTGGTACACAGGAGCAGAAGATCAGCCGTGGTCAGATGTTTGCAGAGTTTGGTACACAGGAGCAGAAGAACAGTGGTGGTCAGATGTTTGCAGAGTTTGGTACACAGGAGCAGAAGATCAGTGCTGGTCAGATGTTTTCAGAGTTTGGTACACAGGAGCAAAAGATCAGCCATGGTCAGACGTATGCAGAGTTTGGTACACAGGAGCAGAAGATCAGTGGTGGTCAGATGTTTGCAGAGTTTGGTACACAGGAGCAGAAGATCAGCCGTGGTCAGATGTTTGCAGAGTTTGGTACACAGGAGCAGAAGAACAGTGGTGGTCAGATGTTTGCAGAGTTTGGTACACAGGAGCAGAAGATCAGTGCTGGTGAGATGTTTGCAGAGTTTGGTACACAGGAGCAGAAAATCAGCCATGGTCAGACGTATGCAGAGTTTGGTATGGGCGAGAGGTCAGCTGTGGCTAAATTTATGTAGAGTTTAATACACAGCAGAATAGTGGTAAGCACAGGGAAGATGGATTACTGGCAAGTCAGATTAATCAGGCACAAGAAGTACAAAGCTGTGGGAAAATACAGGGTAGCATATATTGTGATTGGCTACATAGCAGGTATAATCCATAACCAATCACCAAAAGCAGCAACTACATGGCTGGGATGAAGCTAGAACAAGCAAAGATCTCTGTAGCAGAGCATTTAAGTCTGCAAAGTAAAACGGTAGAGTCCAGAGTTCAAGTCCAGGAAACTCAGTTGCTGACAGTAGTTCACTGAAACTTTCAAATATAACTTATTAGGTCATGCTCAAAGTGACATCTCCCTCAACTTCCAGCATCTGGTAGTTCCCCTTCCCCTTAATTGCAGGAAGGAGGGGGATGCAGCTGTAGTATCTCTGATTCTGAGTGCTGTGAGAGGGGAGGAGGGGGAATCTAATTATACTCTCTCTTCCTCATTATTTGTGAAAAACTGCCCGGGGAAGACATCTGATTGCCTCACAGTACGATTCTGATATCACCCCAGGAAGAACTCGCCTACTCCGTAAGAATGGAGAGAGATGAAATCCGCAACACAGAAACAGCAGAGGGAAGGAAACCCCCCAAATGTGCAGGTTATATACTACGAGGAGTGATTGTGATTCTTGTTTTGTAATGATAAGTCCGCTTGTATGTGTTGTACTTTCTTGTAAATAAATCCAGTTACCAGATAAGGAGGGCAGGGGAAATAAATACAAAAGAGATGCAGCTGGGGGGACTGGGGGGACTGGCAGGGCATAAGAGGGTGTTAGCCATCAAGTCACTGTGCCTTGACCAGGAAAACCTAGCTACGACACTTCTCCCCCTTAAACTTCATGTTGGGGGATGGTTTGTGAAGGTATACAATAAAATGAACACAGTGAAATATAGGAAATTCCTGGATAAAAACCTGCTGCAGTCTGCAAGAAAACAAGCCAAAGATAAAAGTAACACAAGGATAGCTTGAAAGCAGAAATGTTAAAGTCCCTAATGGGACATCCGCTGTCCGTATACTCTTTTGGGCGTAGGAATACATGGTAGTCCTCTACTCAGGATCCTGTTCTAGGGGATTTTTCACGGTTATGGATACTGTACATGATCGTCTACAGATGCAGCAAACTTTAACTTGACACATAACACATCACATGCCATTGAAAATCGCAAGTCAGAGTTTGCTACATCCGTATTTATTTGAATGTGCAGAAGAAACGTGCAGCCAAATGCAACTTTAAACTGCCCAACCTCTTGCAATCCAGCTGATCATAAGTGGGTGGCGACCTAAGCCCCATGCACATGACCGTATTTTTCAACAATAATTACAGAACATAATTACGGACCCATTCATTTCTATGGGCTACGGACACCTTTCCGTATTTTTACGAATGGGTGTCCGTGCCATAGTAATGATAGAACATGTCCTTTTATTTGTCTGTAATTAGGGCACGGACCCTCCCATAGAAGTCTTTGGGCGCTTCCATAATTACGGACAGCTACGGATATTCGAAGCCAGGGAATTACCCAAGATTCCTCCCTTTTCTTTGTGGATCTCTAAATACGGATGCATTACGGATGCACTACAGATAGTATTTACGGACACCCTTTCGTATATGCAGATGATTTACGGATGACTATGGATCCGTATTTACGTACAGTATTTATGGATGGATGACAAATATGGTCTTGAGCATGGGGCCGTAGGTTGTTCAAAAGTGAATATCCCTATCATGTATTGGACTAGCAAATTAAGAGACCTTAATTCAATGGAGAATCTATCTATCTATCTATCTATCTATCTATCTATCTATCTATCTATCTATCTATCTATCTATCTATTGTAGCGTCCAGGTTTACTCACCTCCCGAGACCCGCAGCCATGGATCCATGAGCGCTTGTCCCCGTCTCCTTCCTAGGAGACGCCAGCGCTCACTTCCGCTCCTGTCCGCTGTGTCCCGTAGGGTGTGCGTGCACGCTCGTGCCCCCTCTCTCAAAGGGCCAGCTCACGCACATGAAAACAGTCATAATCATCATCAACTCACATGATTTCCTGGACTATAAGAGGGCCCCTGCCCTTCTGATCCTTGCCTGAGCGTTGTTAGTTTATCCTAAGTCTGTCTTGCAAATGGTCCTTTAGTGTTTCCCGTTCCAGTCGCTACCAGTGCCCTGTTACCTGTTTCTGTATCCCGTGCTGTGTTCTTGTTCCTGTGCCTACTAGTGTTGGAGTCATGTCTATCTATTTATCTATCTATCTATCTATCTATCTATCTATCTATCTATCTATCTATCTATCTATCTATCTATCTATCTATCTATCTATCTATCTATCTATCTATCTATCTATCTATCTATCTATCTATCCATATCATATCATATCATATCTATCTATCTATCTATCTATCTATCTATCTATCTATCTATCTATCTATCTATCTATCTATCTATCTATCTATCTATCTATCTATCTATCTATCTCTTATTTACCTCATGTCTTTCTATCTTTTTATTTTTACTTTTTTGAGAAATGTCCCCGTTTTTTTCCAGCCAGCGGTTCTTTTTGCACAATATAATAATGTCTGTAGTAGGGAATGTTAACATTAGAAATGCACTTTGCCATACAGCTCTACTTAGTAGGAAGTGTTTGATATTTATAGCAGGAAACTGCCAGTCAATTATCAGTCATTCAGCTCTGTATGAAGCCCCCTCTTCACTGGATTACTAGAGGAATGGTGAACAGTAACACTGTGTGCCGGCTAAAGGCTGCAACCAAATCATTTATTGAGGCTGAATAATTTCAATGTAGACCCTTCAGCCAGAAGACTATTGACGTTGCCCTTTAACATAGAAAGCCATTCAGTCTCGCAGACGACATAGTATTTTCTGTGTTCCGTGCCCCAACTCTCTTTCCGTGCCACAGAAAATGACCTAGTCAGACATGTTCACAAGCCGCTTACAAATGACACACGGAAACTTTCTCTTTTCTTGTCCATAAACTGAACAAAAAGCAGCTTTTCATGACATGCTATATTTTTGGGCTGCACCGCTATTCCTTAGCCAGTGGCCTGTGAACTTTATTGAAATCAGTGAAAATGTAAATTTTTTTTTGATCATAATGCATTCCAGGGACAAGTACTAGGGTCTTCTATGAGGGCTCACAGGCGAATAGCCGCTGAGCCAGGGACTGTTGCGGCGAAGGGGTAAGCAAGGGGTTAATAGGCTCCCTCCCCCTCCTCTACTCGGTACTTGGGGGGAGTCAGGGTTAGGCAGGAGGCGTTTAGGGGAGGAGAAGGGGTGGGCTTAGGGGAAAGAAGGAAGAGATATAAGGGTTCCTTACCTGGTGTGCGGCCTCTTTCCAGGATTTTTCCCTCCCCCCCTCCCTTATGTACGTATTATTTAAGGTATGCGGTGGTTGGTGGGTGTTGGCATCTGTATATAAATACACAAGAAAGAGGCCTCAAACTTTACTGTGATTTGTAAGGTGTAAAAAAAAAAAAAAGGGGAAAAAAGCGGTCTTCCACATGGTGCTTGGAGAGTTGTTTATGGGTTTGTTACGGGCACAATGGTGTCTTGCTGGGATATTTGGTGTTATGGTGTTTAATGTCACAGCGGGCGGCAGTAGAAGGGGATTTACCTACATGTCCTTGGTTAGGCAGGCATACAGGTTGTTTATTGACCTATGTTAAGGTCATTTAGTGTGAATATATTTTGTAAATATGTTATTTACATTTTTATTGTATTAATAAAGCTGTGGCCGACCCCCGGGTCAACCCCACTTTAAAAGAGAATTAAGGGTCGGTTGTTATTATTTAATGGGGGGAGACTCATGGGTTAGATGTTGCGTTATGCATACAGTCCCACATACATACTATGGAGGTCTCCGATGCGACTACTATGGGGCCCTTAGAGAGAGGAATCCCATCCATCTGAAGTGATGAGTACCTATCCAAAACTCTAGCCAAGCTTAGATACTGCGGCTTAGCAGACCGTATCACACATTAATGGATTAGACACAGCAGCTCAGCAGACACTATCTCACATGATAGGCTTCGATATATCGGCTCGGCAGACAGTATCAGACATGATAGGCTTGAATACAGGACCCCAGCAGACAATATTACACGTGATAGACTTAGATACAGGGCTCCAGCAGTCACTATTACATATGATAGGCTTAGATACAGGGCCCCAATAGTCAGTATCACAAGTGATTGTCTTAGCTACAGTATCCCAGCTGTCAGTATCACACATGATAGGCTTAGATACAGGGCCCTAGCAGTAAGTATCCTTGGACTAACCCTCAGGGGCAGATTTGACATTTCTGGGGCCACACGCAAAGTTATGTCTAGGAGCCCTAACCAAAGACACCTGTAGAGAGTTCCCCACATAGTGCCCCCTGTAGATAGTGTCACACAGTGCCTCTTGAAGATAGAGCCACAAACCACTGTAGATAGGGCCACACACCTCCCCTGTATATAGTGCCACACACCCCTGTAGATAGTGCCATACAACCACTGTGGATTGTGCCTCTAGTAAGTAATTGCGTCCCCCAAACAAATAATAAAGTCTATGAGATTCCTTGTGTTGGCCAGCGGGATGCAGTAATGTCATTGCGACGGCCTGCGCAGGGATTTTGTCCAAGCGTCTTGTAGCCTAGTGAGTAGTGGAGCAGGGAGCTGATAACTCCCTGATCCGCCATAGTATTCAATTGTTTTTGCATCCTGAGGATGCAGATATAAAATTTAATTTGGCAGTTGCCCAGGAATCCAGGGAAACAGACCAAACATTTGGGGCTTATACCCTGGATGCACGGTTCAAGAGACGCCACTGCTTTTAACCAACGATAGATAGACAGACAGACAGACAGACAGACAGATAGCCCTGGGTGATTTTAATTAGTTTAATGCTGGTTCCTACTATCCCCAGATATATGTAGGCTTAGCCCCAGTTCTGGGTGTATGTGCAGAGTAGGTTCTCATCTCATAAGGGTCGCCTTGTCGAGGCAGGTGGGCTCACACAATTTTATCAAAATGTTCGCTAAGAACCTCCCTATTGTTAGTAGATTTAGCAGCAATGCATATTTATTTATATTTAGCGGCTTATGTGGCTTTAGTGTTCGCAGTGTGCTGTAGATAGATAGATAGATAGATAGATTGATAGATAGATAGATAGATAGATAGATAGATAGATAGATAGATAGATAGATAGATAGATAGATAGATAGATAGATAGATAGATAGATAGATAGATAGATAGATAGATAGATAGATAGATATGAGATAGATAGATAGATAGATAGATAGATAGATATGAGATAGATAGATAGATAGATAGATAGATAGATAGATAGATAGATAGATAGATAGATAGATAGATAGATAGATAGATAGATAGATAGATAGATAGATAGATAGATAGATAGATAGATATTAGATAGATAGATAGATAGATATGAGATAGATAGATAGATAGATAGATAGATAGATAGATAGATAGATAGATAGATAGATAGATAGATAGATAGATAGATAGATAGATAGATAGATATGATAGAAATATTCACTTTTGTTTTAGTTCCCTCTGAGATCTTTGTATATGTATTTCTGTTTTCACTACTTTGTATAAACATTGTGTTATTTTATCCCGGTGCATTTGTCTGCTTTTTCTATTCTTTCCACAGCTTTGTCACAGCACTTAAAAAATATCTGTTTCCAAATGGCCAATGCACAGATTTGAGACCAAAGACGATCAAAGTGATACGAGGACAACAGGGGTTTCATTAAAATGTTCAGTTCGGTGCCTTAGGATAGATCAGCGAGTGCAGGGTGAAAGAATCATCTAGCCCCAAACAACTTCAACTAGAAAAAAAAAAGAAAAGCCGCACGAACCACCTGTGGTCTCCTTGGAAACCAGCGACTACCCCCTCCAGCCACCTTTTAATGAAACCCCAGAGCCCCCTTTATTAATTTATAAAAGATTCTATTTTCTGAAGATTCATATAATGCGCCATAATGTGCATTCCTAGCGCGGCTCATCTATGCAAATAGCACACATATCAATGAATAATTAATTATTTAATTAACAATAAATTGATGGGGAGGGGAGTTGTTATTGGGTGTAGGTCAACGCATTGGACTGACACCGGAATGTGATGAAAACCTTACATAGATGATCAGTACTGCAAAAAGGAACGTGAAGATATAGTAATTAATTTTTTCGATTTGGTTTGGGTTCTTCTTGAAATTCAGAAAAAAAACTTTTAATGGGGTTGTCCAGTTTAGAAATCTCATTTTAATAGACCATATTAGGCAATTCTAAATTAATATAGGGGTCCTCTTTTCACGTTGCTCCTCTCTTAGCGAAAGTGGAAAGTGGTTACAAAGAGCATCTCTTGCTCTGGAGGACCTGTCCTGTATTACTCAGACAACCCATTGAAATGAATGAGCACTGTGTAATACTTCATTTCTCCTGTAGTGGCACTGCAGGAAAATTGAACACTTATTGCCAGGTTTCCTCACAGATTACAGCTGACTGAGGTGAAATGTAATATTATCTGTCTGTTTGAAGGTTTCATAAAGTGAAGAGAGAGATCAAGTAGAACAATAAAATGGAGAGGTCTTTATGGAAACCAGACAATCTCTTATTTTATGGATCGGATTTTTGCTATACAGTTCCTGTTGTCCTTACAGCGCCAACATATTCAGCAGCACTGTTCAGTGATTGTCCTCATTGACCTGAGTCCTCTTTGCCAATGGGCTCACAATTTTTTTTCGCTGACACGATATGACCATTTTTATAGGAAGCCATTTAACCTACCAGTAAGTTTTTGGGGGTGTGGTAGAAAACTGGAGTACCCCGAGCAAATCCACACAAACATAAGAACATACAAACTCCAGTCGAATTCTAACCAGGACCCCAGTGCTACAGGGCAACAGTACATTACGTTCGTCTAGTCTCTTACGATGGTCATAGATCTGTGGCTTCAGAGTGAAGAGGGTGTGTATAGGAGAACTTGAACTCATCCAATCATATTGTTTCTTGAGGATTAGACATCCTATTTGTCTGGTGGCCACTTATCCCTGCTCCCACCACTGAAATTAGTCTTGCATTTGACCAACTCCAAAGTTCGTGTTTTTTTGGTGGAATCGGAGAGATACAGTTATCTCCTATTTATGGGCAGTTTTAATCATGGGACCTTCAATGTAAATTATACCACCAGAAGTTAAGTCTAAAGCTCATAAATATAAAATGTTGGATATTCCAACCACTGAAACCAATTTGTGTTCAATGGTTTGACATGGTGGCCACTGTGGGCCACCACAGCCTTGAAGTCCTAGGTTTGAATACAACCAAGGGTAACATCTGCTTGGACTTTGTATGTTTTCCTAGTTTTCATGCTTAGATTGACTTCCTATAAAATTTGCCTTAATATGTATTCCAAAAAACAGCTAGCAGAATTCTGAATGCAGCTCTGGATGAGAATGGAGTGTAAGACACAATGTATCTCTAGATCAGGATCACCAGCCCCTCTTACACTGCTTCTTCTTCTTTTTTGATCCTTTTTAATTAACTCCATCCACACATTAATCCATAGATGGCCATACACAAACATTGTAAGTGAAAGTGTGAGCACCATGTTTTACAAAATAAAATCTTAAGCTCCCAATGTATTGGAAATTATGTTGAAAAAATGTCCTATAACAGATGTATGCGGATTTAGCAGCTCCCTGCATCAAAAAAAGATGACCATCGGAGCCGAGCTTCCTAACTAAAGTAAGACCACCCCTGAGGTCCACTGGCTTCCATGTAGATCTAATCTACTCCATTCTTTTTATTTTATTTTTTCTTAAAGGGCCCAGCACACCTCTATGGATAGGGCCTATTTCTCCTACATGTTCCAGTGCCCCCCCCCCCCCCCGAAAAAAATAAACATCTTACTTACACAGCTTGCCTCCTCACATATTAGTTACCAAATTGGACATATATTAGATAATTGAGTTTACAGTTATCACCTCTGATACCTCACATTAACATACATGAACAGCTTGGCCAAAATATTTTATTTCAATAATGGGAATTAATGGCTGTCAGGCACCTCTGGTTCTACTAATCTCTGTTGGAAGTAAAAGATTGAACTTGTAAAAATCTAACATCCCATATCCTTGTCTACCCTGACGTCAGACATCATGGGGCCTGCTGAAGGTCCTCATGGACATTAGATTGTTGGAGTATCCCAACAATATTGGTGGGATGTGTCCATTAAAACCTAATAACTATGGCCAACCTAATATCTGTGACTGAGAAAGGGAGGAGAAGAGGTAGAGAAGAGGTAGAGAGCAAGTCGAGTGTGTGCACTGGTCTCTCTATTACAGTCTATAGGAGTTATGGGAGCAGTCGACACAGTGCTCGACTGTTTCCATAAATCCCATAGACTTTAATGGACAAAAATGCTCCTCGTGTCGGGCGCTCTTGTGTAGCTGGTGCTGTGATTATCACGGACCCATCAGATGGATTTTAAAACAATTTATTGGACAACACGGTATAAAAACAATAAAAAAGACTGCTGCAACGCGTTTCAACCTCGTACTGAGGTCTTCCTCAGGCCTGACCACGCTGAAGAAACTCCAACATTGGAGCTATCTACCGTGGGTCTGCTCCAGAGGCTAGCACAGTGTACACCTGACGAGCAATAGAGTTAAGTTGTGCTGACGATCCTGCACAACTAAACTAGGTGAGTCTATCTTAACTCATTTGTATATCAAATATACCACCAGTACATACGGTATTACCTTAGAGGAGCGCCATATCTATTTTTGTTTTTCTTCAACCATAGACTTTAATGAAGAAAGCATCGCACCTGCTCCACTTCCTCTATCTTTCTTCTCCTCCCTTTCTCTGCTGCTATTGGTCAAATTGGATGGTTAAACAATAGATAGAATCCCAGGGGTGAAACCCCAACCTATGAGTATTTTGAACGTATACTATAGATACACCATTCATGTCTATGATCAGAATATATTTTAATATATAAAAAAAAATTAAAACCTTTTCAAAAGTTAGAAATTTCCACAATGTGACTAAAATATTGCCCACAGATTAACCAGAGTCATCCACTGCAATGATAATTCGGTAATCCAGACGATATCCTACACATTACAAAGTAACATCAGAAGCTCTTCTAATATAAATGGATTATGGCCCAGATTAGCTCAAAAACATTTCGTTTGAGGCGTAAACATTCATTAGGGGTTTAACTTCACGGGATAATTGGAGCCTGGATGGAGCATGGGATTATGTAAATTATGTTTTATTCTGCTGGAATGTGACGTAGACTTCGTTATCTGACGTCTTGTATCTCCTCTTCAAAGTTGGGATCATTGGTTGTGCTGATCTCAGGGACTTGGAAATGATTTGTCTTCATGGTGATGAAGCCATGCGCTAGTGATAAATGACGGATCTCGCACATCACATGGCCATATTACAGACCCTTGGGGCCTTCTCAGTACCTTTATGCCTCGAATTTAATCTAAGAGTTCTGAGCCGAAGATATCCCTCTATATGCCCTAATACGACATATGGACAGTGGCGGACTTGTGTACAGCAATGGTGTCAAGATTTTCTACGGAGTCATGAGACTATGATGATCACTTCAAGTATTAGGTTTTGGGCACTGAAGGGTCAGCGTGCTGTTGTTGCACAGGGGTCCTCTTCTGTCAATGGCCGCCACTGTCTGAATATCATGTAATATATTGAGGCAACTTCACGTCTCTTCTCTAACTTTCATCTGAGTCAGCCTGGCACCAGTTTGGACAATTTGTGTTCCAAGTTCACTCTCCACCAGGCAGCGAATTTAAGAATTTGGAAACCCCTGGTATCACCTGTTTATATACGTATCAATAAAGTATAACATTGCACCCAATTAACCCCTTAACGAACCGGCATTTTGGGTCTCAATGCCCAAAAAATAAAATAAAAATGATTCACACATTGCAAGAGCCATAACTTGTTTATTTGAGTTTTTGAGTTTTTGTTGTTTTTTTGCATCAATGTAGCTATATGAGGGCTTTTTTTTATTTTTATAATATATATATTTTTTAAATAATTTATAATCTCGGTTTACCCCAGCAGACACAAAAGAGAGAAGTAGAATAATTTCTTCAATATAAATTGATTTATTGTTTCATTTGTCGCTGTATTTCATATATTATTTCATATAAAAAAGACAATCTTTCAGAAACATGTGAAAAGGCGACTCCAGAGGAATGTCCAAATACAACCTCCCCACATCTACAGCGACAAAGGCTGTGCATTGGCCGAAACGTCGATAAATGAAGTCACTTTTTTACATGTTTCTGAAAATGGTCTTTTCTATATGAAATAATATATGAAATACAGCTAAAAATGAAACAATAGATCAATTTATATCGGTGAAATGATTCTACTTCTCTCTTTTGTGTCTGCTGGGGTAAACCGAGACTATTTATTTTAGGAAACCAATCCCAACCCTACAAGCGCCATGCCATACCCACAGGAGTGAAGCCCATATTTTTCCCCAAAGGGCAAATTCAGACGTGGCGGAATTGCTGTTGACTTGCGCTGTGGACAGTCCGCAGTGGAATTCTGCAGCGGCCGTTTTTTTAATTTCTTTCTATACATTTTTAGGAAAGTTAGTTCAGACATTGCAGAAAATAACTGTGCGGAAATCAGGCTGCGGTGCAGATTTTCCCTCCGCAGCATGCTCATTACATTGCGGAGAAGAAGCAAAATTTCACTGCGGATTTCAGCCTTTGCAATG
>NC_134690.1:21187491-21312491 GCF_050947455.1 Rhinoderma darwinii
TCACCTTCACGCTGCATCTGTTCTCTGTGTAGGAGCTTCTGATGACGTCATAGGTTTTACCTCCTATTCCGCTCTCCAGCAGTTTCAGGAATAGGCCCGGGTGCCACACTAAGTCAAAGGCCTTCTTAAAGTCCACAAAACAGGCGTAAATCTTCCCATGCTTTGTATTGTGGACGTGGCTCTTGATGAGGCTGCGCAGGGTGTAGATGTGGTCAGTGGTGCGGTGGTTTGGCATGAACCCAGCTTGGCTTTGGTGGAGGACATTGTGCTGGGAGAGGAAGCTGAGGATTCTCTTATTCAGGATGCTGCTGAACAGTTTCCCCAGGTTGCTGCTGACACATATCCCTCGGTAGTTGGCCGGGTCGTACCTGTCCCCACTCTTGTGGATTGGTGTTATAAGGCCTTGGTTCCAGATTTGCGGGAAGTAGCCGGCACTCAGCACTATATTAAATAGTTTGACTATTGCGGCCTGTATTTCTGGCGGGCTGTGTTTTATCATTTCTGGTGAGATTCTGTCTAGGCCGCTGGATTTTTTACACCTTATGTCTGAGGTTCTCTCTGTTACTTCTTGCAGTGTTATTGGTGTATCCAGGGGGTTTTGAGAATCTTTAAGTGTTTCCTCCATCGCCTTCAATTTTGATATTATTTGTTTTTGTTCTTGGCTTTGTTCTTCTTTCGGGATATCTTTGTAGAGGTCCCTGAAATATTGGAGCCAGATGTTGCCATTTTGAATATGAAGGTTGTTTTTCTTGCAATTTTTGCCCATGTGTTTCCATAATTCCCAGAACGAGTTGTCATGGAGGGCGTCTTGGAGTTGGGTAAGTTTGGTGGAGATGTGCCTTTGTTTTTTCTTTCGGAGGATGGTCTTGTATTGCCTCTGTATGTTGCTGTAGGCCTCCTTCAGACCGGTGTTGTTTGGGTCTCGGTGCTTCTTATTTGAGGCATTTCTTAGGGTCTTCCGTACTTCTTTGCACTCACGGTCAAACCAACCGTTAGGATGTATTTCTTGTGGCCTCTTGTAGTCACATCTTTTCAGGTCAGACTTCTCTGCCATGGTATAGAATATATTATTGAGGTCATTTACGGCCTGATTGACCCCTCCTGGGCTTGTCTCATACACCTTGTTGTAGAGGTTGTGAAGCATCTCCTGCACTTCTGGTCTGTTCATTGTCTCTTTATATTTTATAGTTGACGTTTTGGACCATTTATAAGATGGGGGCAGGTTGAAGAGGCCGGTTTGATGTGGTTTTTGTGCAGATGGTTTGGTTGTGGATTTGATGTATAGAAGTAATTGGTTGTGATCTGACAGGTGCGTTTGTGGAGTGACTATGAGTGCGCCAATCTTTGCATTGATGGGTAGTGCCCACGTGGAGCTGAATTTTTCTAGGATTTGCAGGTTGTCTTGGAGACCTTTCTCGGTTGGTGATAGTAACAGAAGGTCATCTGCATACAACAGGAATTTCACCTGGGTGTCATGGAGGGCGAGACCTGGTGCTGAGGAGGATTCCAGAGCTGTGGCCTATCTCATATCTATCTATCTATCTATCTCATATCTATCTATCTATCTATCTCATCTCATCTCATATCATATCATATCATATCTATCTATCTATCTATCTATCTATCTATCTATCTATCTATCTATCTATCTATCTATCTATCTATCTATCTATCTATCTCCTATCTATCAATCTATCTATCTATCTATCTATCTCATATCTATCTATCTCATATCTATCTATCTATCTATCTATCTCATATCTATCTATCTCATATCTATCTATCTATCTATCTATCTATCTATCTATCTATCTATCTATCTATCTATCTATCTATCTATCTATCTATCTATCTATCTATCTATCTATCTATCTCATATCTATCTCATATCTATCTCATATCTATCTATCTCATATCTATCTATCTATCTATCTCATATCTATCTATCTATCTCATATCTATCTATCTATCTATCTATCTATCTATCTATCTATCTATCTATCTATCTATCTATCTATCTATCTATCTCCTATCTATCTATCTATCTCATATCTATCTATCTATCTATCTATCTATCTATCTATCTATCTATCTATCTATCTATCTATCTATCTATCTATCTATCTATCTATCTATCTATCTATCTCATATCTATCTATCTATCTATCTATCTATCTATCTATCTATCTATCTATCTATCTATCTATCTATCTATCTATCTATCTCATATCTATCTATCTATCTATCTATCTATCTATCTATCTATCTATCTATCTATCTCATATCTATCTATCTATCTATCTATCTATCTATCTATCTATCTATCTATCTATCTATCTCATATCTATCTATCTCATATCTATCTATCTATTCAAATTCAAATTCAAAGAAGCTTTATTGGCAGGACCAAATACATATTAGCATTGCCAAAGCAAGTAAGAAGTAAGGGAATGAGGGATAGGGACTGAGGGCTTGGGGATAGGGACACATCTAGGGTCGGGGTTATACAAGTCCATGGCATATCATGTCTCTCTCAGTCCATGGCATGCAGTGACATATTGTGCCGCTGTGCCCACTGTGGTTTCCTCTTCACCCAGCAGGATGTAGAGTTTCTCTTGCTCTTCCATGGAGCTGAAGTCCGGTAAGAGATCAGAGAGTCTCCTGAAGTGAGTGTCCCTTACTGCTGAGTATTTGGAGCAGTGTAGCAGGAAGTGGGCCTCATCCTCCACGGCCTCCTGGTCGCACTGTTGGCACAGTCGGCTCTCCCTGGGCTTGTAGGTCTGTCTGTGGCGCCCGGATTCGATGAGCAGGTTGTGGGCGCTCAGTCTGTAGCGGCTCAGGATCTGTCTGTCTCTGGGGTTTGGCAGTTTCTCCAGATATGGCGCCAGTTTATATTCCCGCTGTAGACTCCGGTATATTGTCAGTTTCTGGGATGTCTTTATGTCGTTCCTCCAGTCACTGATATATTCCTCTTGGCCTTTGTTTATTGTCTTCTTGATTTCGGCTTTTGTGAGGCCGCGCTGGGTGACATTTTCTTCAGGCCGGGTCAGGGTGAGATGTTCTGGGGGGCCTGGTTTACCTGGGACCCCTTGGTGTAACAGGGCTTTATGGTGATAGGAACTTTGCCTGCTGCTGTGTAGATGGGCCCAGAATGATAGCGCCCTCTTCTGGATTGTGAGGTGTAGTGGGAATCTGCCCAGTTCTGCCCGACAGGCACTATTTGAGGTGCTCCGATGGACTTGGAGAAGGTGTTTGCAGAATTCTAGGTGGAAGATTTCTGTTGGGCTGGAATCCCACCTTGACCAGTCTGGGTATGTGTCCGGACCCCAGACTTCACTGGCATACAGGAGGATTGGGGAGATGATGGAGTCAAAGATTTTCAGCCAGACCGTCACTGGTGGTTTGAGATGATAGAGTTTTCGTCTGATGGCATAGAAGGTTTTGCACGCCTTGTCTTTCAGAATCTCTATGGCTTGTTTAAAGCTTCCTGATTGGTTGATTTCTAGGCCCAGGTAAGTGTACCTGTCGGTCGCTGTGATTGTGGCGTTATTTAGTGTGAAGGTCGGGTGCCTGGGGGATTTTGAGTTTCTCTTCTGGAACACCATGATGTTGGTTTTCTTTGCATTGATGGGTAGTGCCCACGTGGAGCTGAATTTTTCTAGGATTTGCAGGTTGTCTTGGAGACCTTTCTCGGTTGGTGATAGTAACAGAAGGTCATCTGCATACAACAGGAATTTCACCTGGGTGTCATGGAGGGCGAGACCTGGTGCTGAGGAGGATTCCAGAGCTGTGGCCTATCTCATATCTATCTATCTATCTATCTCATATCTATCTATCTATCTATCTCATCTCATCTCATCTCATATCATATCTATCTATCTATCTATCTATCTATCTATCTATCTATCTATCTATCTATCTATCTATCTATCTATCTATCTATCTATCTATCTCCTATCTATCAATCTATCTATCTATCTATCTATCTCATATCTATCTATCTCATATCTATCTATCTATCTATCTATCTCATATCTATCTATCTCATATCTATCTATCTATCTATCTATCTATCTATCTATCTATCTATCTATCTATCTATCTATCTATCTATCTATCTATCTATCTATCTATCTATCTATCTATCTCCTATCTATCAATCTATCTATCTATCTATCTATCTCATATCTATCTATCTCATATCTATCTATCTCATATCTATCTATCTCATATCTATCTATCTCATATCTATCTATCTATCTATCTATCTATCTATCTATCTATCTATCTATCTATCTATCTATCTATCTATCTATCTATCTATCTATCTATCTATCTATCTATCTATCTATCTATCTCCTATCTATCATCTATCTATCTATCTATCTCATATCTATCTATCTATCTCATATCTATCTATCTATCTCATATCTATCTATCTATCTATCTCATATCTATCTATCTATCTATCTCATATCTATCTATCTATCTATCTCATATCTATCTATCTATCTATCTCATATCTATCTATCTATCTCATATCTATCTATCTATCTCATATCTATCTATCTATCTCATATCTATCTATCTATCTATCTATCTATCTATCTATCTATCTATCTATCTATCTATCTATCTATCTATCTATCTATCTATCTATCTATCTATCTATCTATCTATCTATCATGTCATCTATCTTTCTGTCTATCAATCTATCTATCAATCATCTTTCTATTTATCTATGGGTAAGCTTATCCTGATTGGCTAAATAACCAAAGCAATCTAGTGAAAAGCATGCTGGGATACCCTTTACAGCCAAACCATGCAAATTGGCGAAATCCTCTACGAAACACAAATTTGGTGAATCGGTTTCCTGTACAATGAACGCTTCCATAATTATACCCTGCCAGCGACACCTAAACCGTACATCATCTCACCTTGTATCATGTTAGAGTTAAGAATCTGCCTCATAATATGAAAACATATCCGTGTAACAAAGACAGTGGGGCTCATATGTCTGAAGTGATACATCGGCTCCTGAAATCTCAAGATGTCTTCACTATCTCGGAGGGAGAGGGCGTGAGAAGCTGGCATTCACCCTCTGGCACTTGTAGTACTGCTGACATCAGATTCTCTGCTCTTCAGCTGAAAGTAATCACAGCAGAAGCTAAAATTTCAGGTTTGAATTTCATCCTCAATGTGCGGCAGAGGAGCTTGTGACAATATTAGAACAATGTTTGTGTCTGTTGCTGGTTATTCGGTTACTAATCACGGTATGCCCAGGTGTATGCCCCCTGGCTAGGGTGGGAATGCGCTGACAAACAGCAAAAACATTTTTTTTTTTTGCACATGATCTAGTTCACTAATATGACACCGGTGTAATGAATGCTCCGCTCGCTTTTCAGCATTCTCTGACTGCGCTATTTATGGTGTCCTCACATCGTGTGATTCCACCTGCCACCGCTGACATTTGCTTTCTATTCTTGTGCACATAAATCGAAAACATTTAGCCACCTAGTTCTTTAGACCGGGATCCCACGTAGCGTAAACGCTGCGGAATTACATTTTTGTTGTTTTCCTCCATTGAATTCAATTGAGATTCGAAACCTGCAATAGAAAGCCAAGTGTTGCGACTTTTGCGGCGTATTCGCAGCGATTACGCCGAAAAAATCGTAACTACGGAAAACAAAAAAAATCATACTTACCCAGAACGCTCTCCTTTTTCCTGTTATCTGGCCCCCTAGGATGACGTTGCATCCCATGTAACCGCTGCAGACAATCTCAGGCTGATGCGTCACATGGCCTGCAACGTCATCATAGGAGGTCGGACTATGCGCAGACATTTGTTTTTTTCAAGCGCTGCTTTCCGCAGCGGATATTCCGTCCGAGAAACTGTACCACAATGCGGTGCGATTTTTTTCGGACGGAATGTACTGCGGGTTCCAAATCAGATACATTGCACAGTTTTTACGCAGTGTATCCGACCCATGGGAACCCGGCCTTATACTAAAAAATAAAGTTATTTTTTTTTGTTTTTACCATGCAGTATATGGACATATCAAAATTTTATCTTTATTCAAACGATACATAATAATAATAATAATAATAAAAAAGGTTTATTGTGCATTATTAATTGGAATATCTCATGCATGTAATTTTAGTCTTAGTAATTATCACTGTAAAAGAGAAATAATGTGTCTGTTCTTTTTTAAATGTTGTAGCTATTGACTTTTTATTTTTAAAAACTGCCCGGGGACGGCCATATTAGAGATGCGCCCTTCCTTCCGGTATTATTTGACTAGATAGTGCAGCAGGGTGAGTGTGCTTTATGGCAGCTGCAATGAGTTAATGGACTAAAAATGGACTAAAAATGTCAATAGACTAAGGGCTTATTCAGATGAACGTAAACTACGCGCGTGCAACGCGCGTGATTTTCACGTGCGTTGCCCGTAGCTATATTTGTCAATGGGGCCGTGCAGACATGGCAGCGTTTTTTGCGCAGCGTTGCTCCGTTGCCAAAAACTCACAACATGTCCGTTGATTCAGCGTTTTCAACGCATCACGCACCCATTGAAGTCAATGGGTGCGTGAAAACCACGCATGTCGCACGGAAGCACTTCCGTGCGAACTGCGTGTTTGTGCAACAGCTGTCTAAAGGATGAATGTAAACAGAAAAGCACCACGTGCTTTTCTGTTTCCGAACATCCAAACGGAGTGTCTTTGCGATTAGCGAACCCCGACAACCGAAGCTAACTTCACCGGGTTCGGCCAAACTCGTTTTGTCCGAACCCGGCAAAAAAATTTCCGGTCCGCGACGTCGGGAGACATTCACTCTGCATGGTGCTGAAAGAGTTAAACTGTTTCAGCACCATGGACAGTGACTTGCGATCCCAAAATACATGAACCTGTAAAAAAAAACGAAGTTCTAACTTACCGATTACTCCTGTCTCCTTCCTGCAGTCCGACCTCCCGGGATGACACTTCAGTTCAAGTGACAGCTCCAGCCAATCACAGGCCAAGCACAGGCTGCAGCCAATCACAGGCTGCAGTGGTCACTTGGACTGCCGCGTCATCCAGGGAGGTGGGGCCCGATGTCAAGAGAGGCGCGTCACCAAGGACGCGTCACCAAGGCAACGGCCGGGAAGTTCTCGGTAAGTAGGAACTTTATCTTTTTTTTTACAGGTTTTTCGCTGTTATGTTCGGCATTCACTGTCGAGGGTGCTGAAAGATTTAGCTCTTTCAGAACATTGGACAGTGACGGGCGTCGACAAGCCTCATCTCTATGATGCCGGCTGCGTGAAAATCACGCAGCCGCGCATCAGACACGGATGACACATGCAGCTGTCAAATGGTTTTTGCGCGCGCAAAACGCCGCGTTGTTTGCGCGCGCAAAAACGCAACGCTCGTGTGAATCCAGCCTAATATAGTTTCCAGGAAGTGATGGAGTACAAGCACCTCCACCAGATACCAGGAATGACAGGGAAGATGCATACAGGGCCTTATGTGTGTATATACATTTATTATACTGCATTATCTAGGGATCAAACAGAACAATAGAACTGTAATTAAATCCCCTGTTCTCTAATGATAATGATAATTCTGCTTATTCTGTCCCAGTCTACAAAGAAAAGCTAAAGAGAGAGCTGCAGAAAATAGGAAATGCCATCTCAGTATTTGTAATTCAGTAACTAGTGTGAAAACTGTAATCCAATAAATGGAAGATAATGGAGAGAAATTTGTCAATACACTAATACAGTCCCCAGGAAAAGATGGAGTTTAATCACCTCAAAGGTGTAACTTGAAGCTTCTGGGCCCCCACGTAACAATGTGTCATTTGTAATACTGGTGTATTTTTATGTGACAGGGCGTCTTTGGGTACCCTCATGTGCCAGTGCCCATGTACGACTGCTACCTCGACGCCTTCTACAGCTATGCTCCCTGACTGCCTCATCCAGAGATGGGGAGTGGCAGGGGAGCGCCTTGCAAAGCCAAAGCCTTATATAGTCTTAGTGTTGTTATACTATCTCATCTATGGCTTCAGCAGTACAATAGAGTTGTTACTAAATCCCCTGTCCTCTAATAATAATGAGATGAATCTGCGCATTCTGTCCTCATCTATACAGCAAAGCTGAAAATAAAGCTGTAGAAAATAGGGAATGACAGCAGACTAGTATGAAAAATGAAATATTTCACTGCTTGAACCTACACTACTATCTTGTGTAGGAATGCTAATAAATATTTGGTACATTGCTTTATAAGTTCGGATGTCCTACGTTTATGATTTTTAAGAATTACATTGCAACTCTCCGGTCTAGTTGGAACTTCCTCGATGACGTCCAAATGCCGTAGCTGCGAATTCTATGGAATGTCTGTGAGACGCTTTGAAAAAGGGGAGACCTCTCGAACTCCCAGAAGAGCAGGTCAAATCTCCTGGGTGCCCTACATCCTGCCAAAATATTTATTTCTCCTCATTCTTGCTGCTCTCTTTAGTCCCCGATAGCACCCGGTAGTAAAGAGGATTGCAGGGAATCTCAACTCCGAGTTAATTTAGGAAGTCTAGTCTGGGCTCTGTATTTATTAAGGGGATGTGGTCTGGGCTCTGTATTTATTATGGGGATCTGGTCTGGGGTCTGTAATTATTTAGAGGCTCTGGTCTGGGGGATGTATTATTTTAGAGTGTCTGGTGTATGGTCTGTAAACATTTTGGGGTGTAATAAAGGGGTCATATGCACTACTCGTGATTCAAATGCCGGACGTTGGGGGCGTGTTCTATACAAACAGGCATCTTAAGTGCCGCTTAATATGTGACTTTTCAGATACTCCCTAATGTCCATTCAGAAAAGTTATCAAGTTCCCCATGTCCACTAAGTAGGTGTATGAACAGGGCTTGTCTTCATGGGCCAACACCTTAAAGTATTATAACTCACCTCACCCTGGTTCAGCACCACTCCCCTCCCCCTTGGAAAAAAGCTTCTTATTCTCCATGTTCTGCTGCATCCCAGTGCCCTCACCACCGGCAGTCCATTCAAAGAAAAATTGCCTCTTTAAACCCAGCTTCAACTTCGGGTTAATATTATCTTGGGCCATCATACTGTATTTCTATGTCAATGAGATCAGGATAATTTAGTGAAACCTCCTCCTTCGATAATAATGTCACCCTACCCTTCTCAACAGCGACTGATGGCCACCATGTATCGGCATGTATATATGGCATTGATCAATCCCTGGTGAGACCGGTGGAAGGGCACTCCCCTCATAAATACAGAGGATTCTTAACTATGAGTCCGCTGTATTCCTTATTAAGCTCAATTAGGGATTTGGACTATTGGCCATTTGGACTAGTAGTTGAGCGGACCTTTCCCAATCCTTTGCTGCTCTTACATAGGACAGCATATTCAGGTGACAGATCGGGTTTAAGACATCAGCTTGATAAAATAAACTTCATCCAGTGTAAGTACACAAACTCTTCCTATGAGAACTGCAAAAACAAACTGTTCCCCTGCACCGAGGAACATGATTATAATGATATGTGGACACAATGTCAGATTGCAGCACTGGGTCTATAAACTATAAGAGCACGAAGCCTCAGATTTAAATGTATACAGTCATATATTGACACAGATGGTAAATTTTACTGATATATTTGCTCACAGTGGAAAGAACCCAGCGCAATCCATTATGACAGATTGCATTCTAGACTAAAACATTACAAGAAGACGCGAAGTAATCATGAAAAATATCACTTTAAATCTTCACTGAAGTCTCGCATCCTGTATTTCATCTTGAGAAGAATTTATGTTGAGAGTGCTGTGCACTGTCAGTGTTTGATCCGTGGAGAAAAAAAAATCACACCAGTTGCAAATCGGAACTGTAGATAATACATTCAAATGGTTTACAGATTGGAGATGAGATAAACTCGTCGATTAATAGAAAATCTTCCCCATTTAAGACAACAAAGGCTTAATGGGTTATTCCCATTACAGAAAGTCATGGCATATCTCTAGGATACGTTATTTTTGACACTGTGCCGGGAAAAACATTGAAAGGGCCACAGAACTAAATAGTAAGACAGCTCCCTTCAATCTCAGGATCGGTACAAGACCCAGAGGTTGGATCGATCAGAAAGTGATGGCATTTCCTAATGATATATCATTACTTGCCGTAATGGAAATAACCCTTTAAAAATGGATTCCCATTTTAGTATCTATAGTCTTAGGCTCTGTTCACATCTGCATCGTGGCTTCCATTCTTAACTCTCAACAAACGCCATTGACTTATAATGAGGTCCATCGATTTTCCATCATGGTGGTGGAGGGTGATGATTTGGGCTTGTTTTATACCCCCTGAGGAAGTGGGACATCGTGAAACGTACGTTGGGGTACACAGTAGTTGCGTGGGAAGACTCTCTGCTGAGATGGGTAAGACTGGTTTTTCAATGGAAACTTGAAATGACTTATTTGCACTGGCGATCTCCCTTTTGGTATTTACATTAGAGTCACTAGGGAAGGGAATGTTTTTTTTAGAATAGTTTCTATAGGTTGTCTTGTATACAAAGTCAACCATATTGTTTACTATTTTCCATGCGTGGACACTGTTCCACATGATGGATCGTTAACTATGTCATGATCAGCATTTGAGTAGCCTATCTTGCCATACCACCTACTAGAGTCTGTATTACCTTGGGATATTACGATTTAAAATTATGTTTTTTAAGTGTTTTGAATATGCTTGGAGTGGTCTATGGTCTACTACGGGAGGCTGTTCATCTAGGTGTACATTACCTAGCCCCAAATATAACTTTGATTGCGGTTTGGATATTGACTTTATCGAAGAGTTGCCAGAGAAAAGCCATTTCTTAAAGAAAAAATATTTTGTGTACACCAAAGCACGAGGCACACTTCCCAATACATGAAAGATGGTTCTCTAGTTAGATGAGCTATTTAGTGAACATAGAAACCCAACAGTTTCTGTCACCAAGAGTGGTGGCAGCGTCATGCTGTGGGGGCAGGTACTGGGAAAACTGGTCAGGATTGTAGGTAAGATGGATGGCAGTAACTACAGGGCAGTTCTTGAGAAAAACCTGTTTCAGTCTGCAAGAGATTGGAGATTGGGACGTAGGTTCACCTTCCAGCAGGACAATGACCCAAAACATACTGCTAAACCTACACTAGGAGGGTTTAAGGGGAAATATTTAAAAGTCCTGGAATGGCCGAGTCACACTCCAAACCTCAATCCAATAGAGAATCTATGAACTGTGAAAACTGATGTAAACTAAGGTAATCCATCTAACTGGAAGGATTTGCAGCAGCTTTGACTGTAAGAATGGGCAAAAATCCCAGTATCTAGATGTGCTACGCTAAAAGAGACATATCCCAAGGGAAATACTTATATCTGTAGTTGCAGCAATGGGCGCTCCACAATGTACTGACTTTCAGGGGGTAAATACCTGTACTTACTATAAAACTGCCCTTATATACAAGAATATAACTACTACAAAACTGCACCCTATATACAAGAATATAACTACTATAATACTGCTCCTATATACAAGAATATAACTACTATAATACTGCCCCTATATACAAGAATATAACTACTATAATACTGCCTCCTATATACAAGAATATAACTACTATAATACTGCTCCTATATACAAGAATATAACTACTATAATACTGCCCCTATATACAAGAATATAACTACTATAATACTGCCCCCTATGTACAAGAATAGAACTACTATAATACTGCCCCTATATACAAGACTATAACTACTATACTACTGCCCCTATATACAAGAATATAACTACTATAATACTGCTCCCTATATACAAGAATATAACTACTATAATACTGCCCCTATGTACAAGAATATAACTACTATAATGCTGCCCCCTATATACAAGAATATAACTATTATAATACTGCTCCCTATATACAAGAATATAACTACTATAATACTGCTCCTATATACAAGTATATAACTACTATAATACTGCTCCTATATACAAGAATATAACTACTATAATACTGCTCCTATGTACAAGAATATAACTATTATAATACTGCCCCTATATACAAGAATATAACTACTATAATACTGCTCCCTATATACAAGAATATAACTACTATAATACTGCTCCTATATACAAGAATATAACTACTATAATACTGCCCCTATATACAAGAATATAACCACTATAATACTGCTCCTATTTACAAGAATATAACTAATATAATACTGCACCCTATGTACAAGAATATAACTGCTATAATATTGCCCCTATGTACAAGAATATAACTACTATAGTACTGCCCCTATATACAAGAATATAACTATTATAATACTGCCCCCTATATACAAGAATATAAATACTATAATACTGCCCCAAAATACACGAATATAACTACTTTTGCCAGGGATCATTAGCCTGTATATTGTTTGCAAAAACATTATTGCTTTATATAAAATGTAATTTGTCTTTCTATGCGGTGGTATATCAGTATATTCCACAAAGATTTGTAAATGAAACAAGATGGAGCCTGCATGAGGGACACTCCTATGGAGACACCGCCCCTGGTATGCAAGAGGAGTGTACAGATGGATTTACAGCTGAATAGAGCCAATAGGGCTTAAGCACGTCCCACATCTCTAGGGAGGAAACTTTTGTGTTTCTTTGTTCAATAAATTTTTAGTCTTACTTCCTACTTCACTGAGGGAGGATGTCTACCACCATTCGTCTGTTTGGTACATATCTTCCATGCATGCCTTCAGTTTCCAATATACAGAGGTGGCTATTCGGTGTGGAATAACAGGGAAAAGGAAGTTTGCCCTGACACTATAATACAGCCCTTATATACAAGAATATAACTACTATAATACTGCCCGGTATGTACAAGAATATAACTACTATAATACTGCCCCATATATAAAAGAACATAACTACTATAATACTGCCTCTATATACAAGAATATAACTACTATAATACTGCCCCAAAATACACAAATATAACTACTATAATACAGCCCCTATATACAAGAATATAACTACTATAATACTGCTCCAAGATACAAGAATATAACTACTATAATACTGCCCCATATGTACAAGAATATAACTACTATAATACTGCCCCCTATATACAAGAATATAACTACTATAATACTGCTCCTATGTACAAGAATATAACTACTATAATACTGCCCCTATATACAAGAATATAACTAATATAATACTGCTCCTATATACAAGAATATAACTACTATAATACTGCCTCTATATACAAGAATATAACTACTATAATACTGCCCCCTATATACAAGAATATAACTACTATAATACTGCCTCAAAATACACGAATATAACTACTCTAATACAGCCCCTATATAAAAGAATATAACTACTATAATACTGCCCTGTATGCACAAGAATATAACTACTATAATACTTCCACTAAATACAAGAATATAACTACTATAATACTGCTCCTATGTACAAGAATATAACTGTACTGACGGGGTAGGGAGACAGACAAGTTCAGGGGCGTCAGGAGCCAAGGAGAAGGCCCATTCTTGGGGCCCGTCCTGGAGCCTGGACATAATTATACCCACCCGCTGGCTCTCAGAACCTGAGGAGTGGGGCTTTAAGCGAAAATAGAGCTTACAACTCTCCCGAAAGGAGGAAAAAGTCTTCCGGTCCCCTGAGAACCTGTCAGGCAACTTGAGGTGGGGTTCAAGAGGTGAGGTGGGGGGCACTACCAGTTTTGCATCATGCTGGTTGTCCCTCTGAGCCAGGGCTTGGACCTGTAGGGAGAGGCCCTGCATTTGCTGTGCCAGGGTCTCAAGGGGGTCCATAGTTGTGTCAGGGACCAGGGTAGACTAGGTATATGGGCCTGTGATTATGTAATGACGGGGTATGGAGACAGACAGGTGAGCCCTAATCTACCCGCCACTCAGTCCCTGCCTACTTGCAACGACCCGTCCTAGGCGACGGGGTACAACTGGGCAACGGTCCCTATGCTCACTAAGTGCACGACAGACAAACAGACAAGGGTACACAGAAGCTAGGGAAATGGGGCAGCTGCCCACGGAAACACCGTGAGCAAGAGAGTAGTGAACGAGCCGAGTCAAACCAGGAGTGCACGAGGTACAAAACGCTGAGCAGGAGAGTGGTCAGTAAGCCAAGGTCAATAACAAGCAGAGGATCAGTAGTTGAAGCAGCAGCAGCAGAGCCAGGAAACAAGCAGAGCAGAATCACAGGCAAAGGAGGAACAGGAAACAAGAATATAACTACTATAATGTTGCCCCTGTGTACAAGAATATAACTGCTTTAATACTGCTCCTATATACAAAAATATAACTGCTATAATACTGCCTCCTATGTACAAGAATATAACTACTATAATACTGCCCCTTTATACAAGAATATAACTACTATAATACTGCTCCTATATATAAGAATATAACTACTATAATACTGACCCTATATACAAGAATATAACTACTATAATACTGCCCCCTATATACAAGAATATAACTACTATAATACTGCTCCTATATACAAGAATCTAACTACTATAATACTGCTCCTATATACAAGAATATAACTACTATAATACTGCCACCTATATACAAGAATATAAATACTATAATACTGCCTCTATATACAAGAATATAACTACTATAATACTGCTTCTATATACAAGAATATAACTACTGTAATACTGCCCCCTATATACAAGAATATAACTACTATAATACTGCCTCCTATAAACAGGAATATAACTACTATAATACTGCCTCCTATATACAAGAATATAACTACTATAATATTGCCCCTATATACAAAAATATAACTGCTATTATACTGCCTCCTATGTACAAGAATGTAACTACTATAATACTACCCCTTTATACAAGAATATAACTACTATAATACTGCCTCCTATGTACATGAATATAACTACTATAATACTTCCCCCAATATACAAGAATATAACTACTATAATACTGCTCCCTATATACAAGAATATAACTACTATAGTAAGGCCCCTATACACAAGAATATAACTACTATAATACTGCTCCTATATACAAGAATATAACTACTATAATACTACCCCCTATATACAAGAATATAACTACTATAATACTGCCCTCTATATACAAGAATATAACTACTATAATACTGCTCTCTATATACAAGAATATAACTACTATAATACTGCTCCTATATACAAGAATATAACTGCTATAATACTGCCCCTATATACAAGAATATAACTACTATAATACTGCCCCCTATATAGAACAATATAACTATTATAATACTGCCCCTACATACAAGAATATAACTACTATAATACTGCTCCCTATATACAAGAATATAACTACTATAATACTGCCCCTATATACAAGAATATAACTACTATAAGGGCATGGCCCCACGTGGCGGTTTTCTTCCGCAACTGTCCGCATCAATGCCGCACAGAATCTGCGTTGCAGATTCTGTTGCAGATCTGCCCAAAATGTGCAGTAAATTGATGCGGACTGGCCGTTGCGTATTGAGGTGAAAGTACTTCCCTTCTCTCTATCAGTGCAGGATAGATAGAAGGGACAGCACTTTCCCTAGTGAAAGTAAAAGAAATTCATACTTACCGGCCGTTGTCTTGGTGATGCGTCCCTCTTTCGGCATCCAGCCCAACCTCCCTGGATGACGTGGCAGTCCATGTGACCGCTGCAGCTTGTGATTGGCCTGTGATTGGCTGCAGCCGTCACTTAGACTGAAACGTCATCCTGGGAAGCCGGACTGGAGGAAGAAGCAGGGAGTTCTCGGTAAGTATGAACTTCTATTTTTTTTACAGGTTGATGTATATTGTGATCGGAAGTCACTGTCCAGGGTGCTGAAACAGTTACTGCCGATCGCTTAACTCTTTCAGCACCCTGGACAGTGACTATTTACTGACGTCGCCTAGCAACGCTCCCGTAATTATGGGTGCACACACGTAGTCACCCGTAATTACGGGTGCACACACGTAGTCACCCGTAATTATGGGAGCCCCATTGACTTCCTCAGTCTGGCTGTAGACTTAGAAATACATAGATCCAGCCAGAATGAAGAAATGTCATGTTAAAAAAACCAATACGCTCCGCAGCACACATAACATGTGCATGACATCTGCGGACTTCATTGCGGAATTTAGAATCTCCATTGAAGTCAATGGAGTGCTTCCGCAATGAGTCCGCAACCAGTCCGCCACACGTCCGCAACATCCATTGTATGCTGCAGACACCAAGTTCCGCACCGAAGCCTATGCTCCGCAGCGGAATTTTCAGCATCGTCTAAATGAACCCTACTAAAAAGCAGTGGAAGGCAATGGAGAAACGGGTCCGCTGCGGATTAACGCTGCGGAGTGTCCACAGCGGAATTCCAGAGCAATTCCGCCACGTGGGGCTTTGCCCTTTGGGTATGTTCACACGGCTTATTTACGGACGTAATTCGGGCGTTTTCTGCCTCGATTTACGTCCGAAAATGCGGCTCGATAGCGTCGGCAAACATCTGCCCATTCATTTGAATGGGCTTTACGATGTTCTGTTCCGACGGTCATTTTTTTTACGCCCCGCTGTCAAAAGGCGGGGCGTAAATAGATGCTTGCGTCAAAGAAGTGCCTGTCACTTCTTCAGACGTTAAATGGAGCCGTTTTCCATGGACTCCATGGAAAAACAGCTCCATTTACGTCCGTAATTGACGCAGCGAAAAAGCGCCTAAACATGCCATTACGCCTAAAATTACGGAGCTGTTTTCTCCTGAAAACAGCCCCGTAATTTCAGCCGTAATGGACGCTGCCGTGTGAACATACCCTTATACTGCCCCTATATACAAGAATATAACTACTATAATTATCTTTTTTATTTGAAAACTTGCAACAAATTATTACAATACCTTTGCAATACACTCATAACAGATAAAGAAAATAAACGTATGTCTCTTAATAACATCACAATCATTAAACAAACCATAATATATGAATATTGCTCCAGTATAGATTGTTTCAACTATTTTTCATGATATTATTATAGACAGTATTACAGGAGAGTTCTTCTTTATTGGTGCCCGGGCAGCATCGCGCACACCACAGATGGTACACGGTCACCACATTTATGACATATAGTGAACCTCTATGATATAAACGGAGTTCGGGGTAGAAGTCTCCATACAGCAGCTGAGAGTTTCACTGTCCCACTAGATGTGGTGACTGCAGGGACACAGCAGGGACATTACTCTGTAGATAAGTCTCTTGTATAAAGAGGACATTGGTTTTGTCGTCAGACAGACGCTGGAATATCGCCTGCCGCCTGCTCTTATTCTTCACACTGTTCACATTAATAGGAGGTGATTTTCAGCCTCATCCTGGTTACATGTCTTTCCTACTTTTTTTCCTTCTTCCACTGCTATGTCCTGTAACACCCCATCTTTTGGTGGATATTGGGGGGTCAGCATCTTCATCCTGAGGTTCGTCATCTGGGTTGTGTGAGGAGACTTGCTCCATCTCTGCTTCTTCTTCTTGGTCATCTTCTCCCAGCGCACAGTAACGTCCCCCAGTTATCGCCAGCACTGGAGACTCCGGTGATTTCTTTGCAGCAGTGATTTTTTTCCTAGAAGAATCATCTGTTTTACTTCTCCTTTTAACCGTCTGAAATCCCTCCTCATCCATACTGGTCGCTGCGGCTGGATCAGCTGTTTTTTTACTGGTCGCTGCGGCTGGCCCAGCTGTTTTTTTACTGGCCGCTGCGGCTGGATCAGCTGGTTCCTTACTGGTCGCTGCGGCTGGATCAGCTGGTTTTTTACTGGTCGCTGCGGCTGGATCAGCTGGTTTTTTACAGGTCGCTGCGGCTGGATCAGCTGGTTCCTTACTGGTCACTGCGGCTGGATCAGCTGGTTCCTTACTGGTGTTGGGCAGATGTTTAGATGTTTTGGTGACAGAGTGACTGGATATTTTGCTTTTAGCATGACCTCTATTTTCAGTGGCTGGTGACACTTGTGCAGCATCCACAGATGGGACATTCGTCTCTGGAGCAGGGTCTCTGGTACTTCGGCTCACATCATCGCTGGGACTTCCAGGTTCTGGGGTTGTATCTACACATATGGAGACATCCTCCTGCTCTTCCTCCATGGCTCCTTTAAAGGTCTCCTCCTTATTATGTTCAGCATGCGGACACTCCCGGAATGTATGTCCAGGTCCTAAGCACAGGTTACAGATGACAGGTCCTGTACAATCGTCCTTCACATGCCCAAACTGACCACATAGTGAGCACTTAATACGGGAACAGTTGAATGCCAGGTGTCTGCCCCCACATCTATGGCACAGTCGCAGTTGACCAGGGTAGTAACATACGCCCCTCTCCGAGCCCAGGTAGAAGGAGTGCGGCAGATGTCTGGTCACTCCATTCTCCTGAACCAGCTGGATCTTGACAGAATATCCTCCATTCCAGATCTCCTCCTCATCATAGATCTTTGTTGGCAGTCTCTTCACCTCACAATATCTGCTCAACCAGTGCTGCAAATCTGCCAGAGCCACCACCTCAGACTGGAACAAGACGGTGGCGGTGACTACCTGGGGTTTAGTCAGCTGGATGACATGTAGGTGCTCCCACATCGTGTGCTCCTTTGTATCGTTATAAATACTCCAGAATAAATCTAGACTATATTGCAGCTTGAAACTGATGTCATAATTCCTGCTGGAGGGAACGTGGATCAGAGCGAACACCTCAGAAGCTTTAAACTTCATAAACTCCTTCAACAAAACTTTCCCAATGTAGAGTCTGGAGGGGAGATTTTCCTCTGGTCCTGAGTACCTGATTCTGACCGCGTTCCTCCTCTGAGGTGTGGGGTTAGTCGGTCTTGTGACGCTGGAGAACAGTCTCCTGTACTGAGGTCTGTCAGCAGGTGGGTCAGGACTGGACCTCTCCTCAGCTGATTGTACTGCAGATCCTCCTGTGTCTGCTCCTGATCGCTGTGTAACCTACACTCCATTCACTGACACTGCAGACGGCTGAACCTCCAGAACAGGGTCCGCCTCAGCCTGTGCCGCTGGTTCATCAGATATCAGACTGTCAATCACCGCGCTGAGCGAGGTCTCACTTACAATGTCAGTATATGTGGCACTTTCTTGCTCACTCCCAGGAGTGCCACTCGCATTCACTTCATCTGTACTGCACATAGAGTCTACTGCAGTTAACTCCTCGTCAGCTGGCACACATTTCTCTGCAGCTTTAGCAGCATTTGTGTTGGCTGATTGCACAGACCTCACACATGATGAGAGTTGTGATCCTCCAGCCACTGCACACTCATATCTTCAAGGGTTTCCCTGCTCCACAATATTATACACAGTCTTATAGTCAGTGTCTTTTTTTGCAATTATATTTTTTCTCTTCACAGTTTGGGCTCTGGTCTCCCTTTTGTTCTCAATTGCCCAGTTCTTTATTTTGGGTACTGTGCATGATTCTTTCTGCAATCTCTCCTTCAATATCACCAGCTCACGTGTGCAAACATCCAGACACTCACATTTCATCAGCTTTTCCTTTGGATCAGTCTCTTGGTTAATTTCAGTTCTCAATTTGCGAACTTGCATTTCCATTTTAAAGATATTTTTCTTTGTCATTTTTGTGCACAATTCACCAACATCATGAGATTCAGTTGACTCACCAGCCACCATTTCCAGATCATCACCTCCACCATCTCCATGCTGCAGGCCAAACTCCAGACTCTGGGCTTTCCCAGGATCATCAGCCCAAGACCCCTCCCCTCCACCTGGGTCAGAAGCCATGCATAGTCCTAACAGGGAGCTCACAAGCACACGTCTATCCTCTCCTATGGACAAGAATAGAACTACTATAATACTGCCCCTTTATACAAGAATATAACTACTATAATACTGCTCCCAATATACAAGAATATAACTGCTATAATACTGACCCTATATACAAGAATATAACTACTATAATATTGCCCCCTATATACAAGAATATAACTATTATAATACTGCCCCTACATACAAGAATATAACTAATATAATACTGCTTCCTATATACAAGAATATAACTACTATAATACTGCCCCTTTATACAAGAATATAACTACTATAATACTGCTCCAATATATAAGAATATAACTACTATAATACTGCTCCAATATACAAGAATATAAATGCTATAATACTGCCTCTATTTACAAGAATATAACTACTATAATACTGCCCACTATATACAAGAATATACCTACTATAATACTGCCCCTATATACAAGAATATAACTACTATAATACTGCTCCTATATACCAGAATATAACTACTATAATACTGCTCCTATATGCAAGAATATAACTACTATAATACTGCCCCTATATACAAGAATATAACTACTATAATACTGCCCCCTATATACAAGAATATAACTACTATAATACTGCCGCCTATGTACAAGAATATAACTACTATAATACTGCTCCTATATACAAGAATATAACTACTATAATACTGCCCCTATATACAAGAATATAACTACTATAATACTGCTCCTATATACAAGAATATAACTACTATAAGGCCTGATTTACACGAGCGTGTGCGTTTTGCGCGCGCAAAAAACGCTGCGTTTTGCGCGCGCAAAAGGCATTTGACAGCTCCGTGTGTCATCCGTGTATGATGCGCGGCTGCGTGATTTTCGCGCAGCCGCCATCATAGAGATGAGGCTAGTCGACGCCCGTCACTGTCCAAGATGCTGAAAGAGCTAACTGATCGGCAGTAACTCTTTCAGCACCCTCGACAGTGAGTTCCGATCACAATATACAGCAACCTGTGAATAAAAAAAAGACGTTCATACTTACCATGAACTTCCTGCTTCCTCCAGTCTGGTCTCCCGGCCGTTGCCTTGGTGACGCATCCCTCTCTTGTCATCCGGCCCCACCTCCCAGGATGACGCGGCAGTCCATGAGACCGCTGCAGCCTGTGATTGGCTGCAGGCTGTGCTTGGCCTGTGATTGGCTGCAGCTGTCACTTGGACTGAATTGTCATCCCGGGAGGTCGGACTGGAGGAAGAAGCCGGGAGTTATCGGTAAGTCAGAACCTCTTGTTTTTTTTACACGTATATGTATATTGTGATGGGAAGTCACTGTCCATGGTGCTGAACCAGTTTAACTCTTTCAGCACCGTGGACAGTGACTGTCTCCTGCCGTCGCGTACCCGAACATTTTTTGCCGGGTTCGGTCAAAACGAGTTCGGCCGAACCCGGTGAAGTTCGGTGCGCTCATCTCTTAATTGACACTCCGTTTGGATGTTTGTAAACAGAAAAGCATGTGGTGCTTTTCTGTTTACATTCATCCTTTTGACAGCTCTTGCGCGAATCACGCAGTTCGCACGGAAGTGCTTCCGTGCGGCATGCGTGGTTTTCACGCACCCATTGACTTCAATGGGTGCGTGATGTGCGAAAAACACACGATTATAGAACATGTCGTGAGTTTTACGCAACGCACTCGCGCTGCGCAAAATTCACGCATCGTCTACACTGCCCCATAGACTAATATAGGTGCGTACGACACGCGTGAAAAGCACGCGCATCGCACGCGCGTATATTACGCTCGTGTAAATGAGGCCTAAGGCTGGGTTCACACGAGCACGTTACGTCCGTAATGGACGGAACGTATTTCGGCCACAAGTCCCGGACCGAACGCACTGCAGGGATCCGGGCTCCTAGCATCATAGTTATGAACGATGCTAGGAGTCCCTGCCTCGCTGCAGGACAACTGTCCCGTACTGTAATCATGTTTTCAGTATGGGACAGTAGTTCCACGGAGAGGCAGGGACTCCTAACATCGTACATAACTATGATGCTAGGAGCCCGGCTCCCTGCAGTGTGTTCAGTCCGGGACTTGCGGCCGAAATACTTTCCGTCCATTACGGACGTAACATGCTCGTGTGAACCCAGCCTAATACTGCCCCTATGTACAAGAATATATCTAATATATTACTGCCCCCTATATACAAGAATATAACTACTATAATACTGCCCCTATATACAAGAATATAACTACTATAATACTGCCCCTCTATATACAAGAATATAACTACTATAATACTACCCTCTATATACAAGAATATAACTACTATAATACTGCTCCTATATACAAGAATATAACTACTATAATACTGCCCCTATATACAAGAATATATCTACTATAATACTGTTTCTATATACAAGAATATAACTACTATAATACTGCCTCCTATGTACAAGAATATAACTACTATAATACTGCCCCCTATGTACAAGAATATAACTACTATAATACTGCCTCCTATATACAAGAATATAACTACTATAATACTGCTCCCTATCTACAAGAATATAACTACTGTAATACTGCTCCTATATACAAGAATATAACTACTATAATACTGCTCCCTATCTACAAGAATATAACTACTGTAATACTGCTCCTTTGTACAAGAATATAACTACTATAATATTACCCCCTATATACAAGAATATATCTATTATAATACTGCCCCCTATATACTAGAATATAACTACTATAATACTGCTCCTATATACAAGAATATAACTACTATAATACTGCCTCCTATGTATAAGAATATAACTACTATAATACTGCCTCCTATGTACAAGAATAAAACCACTATAATACTACCCCCTATATACAAGAATATAACTACTATAATTCTGCCCCTATATACAAGAATATAACTACTATAATACTGCCCCCTGTATACAAGAATATAACTACTATAATACTGCACAAGGATTATACAAGGAGTTGGTGGGAGATCCAGAGTCTGGAGAACTATATCAAGAATAAAATAGTACCTAGAGGCCTAAGAATACCTATTGCCCCTGCTTCCAGATTAAAAACATCTAATATAAAAGAGAGGTGGGACCAGGAGATCACAGGGAGTTCACTGAGACTAATGCAAATTTTGGTTGAGGAAGAGAAAATCCAGTTTGATCACATTAGTGCTGACCTTAAAAAAGAAATTGAGACGGCTAAGACTCTGGTCGATACACCTGGCTTTGAGAAAAAAGATAAAATCCTACAACAAACTCTAGAGAGGTTAACCAATCATTTAAAAGAGCGTAAGCACTTCCAGTTCCAGAGAGATTTGCAGGAATTTAGGGAGAAAAAAGCTTACGATTTTGTCAACGAACAGCAACAACAACACCAACAACCCAATAGGGGACCAAGAGACTCTGACCCATCTACATCTGAGAGTGAGACAACAGACTCTGAAAAAGTGGGTCCTTTCTTTGGGACGGGTGGTGGTAGACAGAGATTCAGGGGTGGTGCTAGAGGCAGGAGTAGAGGTAGGGCCAGAGCCTCTTCCAATAGTGGCAATAATTTTTTAGACAACAATCCCCCCATTTCCCGCTACATGCTGAGGGACAAAAGTATTAGTGAAGGGAATAGATACAGATATAGATAAGTTACAAATCATCAATTTATCTGAGTATAATCTTAGCGCATCCGAGACTATGTTATTAGAGAAGGGGCTTTCATTCGTCCCCACAGTGAGGTTTGATTCATTCACCTGGATAAAGGACTTAAATTTGTTTGCTCGTAAACTCAAATGGATAAAAAATTTGAAACATCATAATAGAAAAAAATGTATGGAGATGGGTTTAGAAATATCCGACCTGGAAGGCCTTGAGGCCTTGGAGGGGCTATTGGAGGAGTCAAGTAGAGCCCCAGGACAAGGCCCGTTTACTAATTTAAAGACTAAGAGTAGGAAGCTGCCACCAATAGGAGATTTCACTAATGTAGACTTATTTGTTGACATGGTGGGAGAGGAGATTAAACTATTGAGTCAGGATATGAGGGGTATTGACAACAATTTGTCTAGGTCTGAACGGCTAGCCCTAACCACATTGGAGAAAAAACAAAATATTGTTCTGAAAGCATCCGATAAGGGTGGGAACATCGTGGTTATGAGCAGGGAAGACTATAAAAAAATGTGTGAGGACATTTTGCTCAATCCTGACTGTTATACCATTTTAAAGGATAATCCCACAGCACTGTTCAAAAAGGAGCTTTTGGGCATTTTGGGTGATGCAAAAAGCAGGTCCTTGATCAGTGCTAGTGAATTTAATTTCCTATTTCCACAATTTCCCATCATGGCATGTTTTTATAGCCTGCCCAAAATCCACAAAGGGTACCCCCCCCCCTTACGTGGTAGACCCATTGTTTCAGGCATAAACAATCTAACTCAAAATGTAAGCACTTATATTGATCAGGTGCTGCGTCCGTTTGTACTGGGTTTAACATCATATGTACGTGATACCATGGATGTTTTGAAACAAATTGAAGGTATCACTTTGGAACGCAGTACTTTTCTGGCTAGCCTGGATGTAGAGGCATTGTATTCCTCCATTCCACACAAACTTGGCTGTGAAGCGGTAGAGTACTTCTTGAGATCTAGAGGTACTCAATTTGTGGCTCATAACCAGCTAGTTCTGCAGTTATTACATTTTGTGCTGTAGAAAAATTTATTTATCCTTGAAGACAGGATTTTTCACCAGCAATGTGGTACTGCAATGGGGAGTCCAACTGCTCCCACCTATGCAAATTTATTTCTTGGCTGGTGGGAGGAGACAATTGTTTTTGGGGAGAATTTCTCCAAGTGGACTTCGTCAATAGGGATCTGGATCAGATATATTGATGACGTGCTGCTGTTCTGGAATTCAACAGTGGAAGAATTCAATAGTTTTGTGGCTGCCCTTAACCAGAACGATCTAGGGCTAAGGTTCACATGTGAAATCAGCAATCAGGAACTGTCTTTCTTAGACCTTAAAATTACAAAAACATCAGAGGGTACAATCCGTACTCAAGTACATCATAAAGAAACAGCAACCAACAGTTTCCTGCAATGGAACAGTTGTCATCCCTATCCCCTTAAACGCGGTATTCCCAAGGGTCAGTTCATGAGAGTACGCCGGAATTGCAGCTCCATGGACGACTTCGAGAGACAGGCTCAGGAACTTACAACCAGATTGAAGGATAGAGGTTTCCCTAAGGGAGTAATCAGAAAGGCCTATGTGGGAGCGAGAGATGCGGACAGGCAGAGTCTTCTTGTTCCTAGACAACGAAGGGAAGAGAGAGTTACGAGACTTATAGGCACTTATGATTCTAAACAATGTGAAATTATGCAGATCCTGAAGAGGTATTGGCGTATTCTTAGTACTGATGTAGATTTGATAGATCAGATTACGCAATGGCCTTCAGTCACATTCCGGAGAGGGAAAAACATCAGGGACAGAGTTATGCATAGTTGTTTTGATCCCATTGCACCTAAAGGAACATGGCTGGACAGACAAATACCAGGCACACATAGATGTGGTAGGTGCAAGGCTTGTGATTTTATTCAAAAAGGTGACAAGTTTAGGAGTGTCGTTACGCAATTGGAATATGACATTCGTGATTTTGTCAATTGTAAAACAGCAGGGGTGGTATATCTGATAACATGTCCATGTCCACTGAATTATGTGGGAAAAACGGTGCGGCAGTTTCGGCGCCGGATCAGAGAACATGTTGGCGACATTGCGAATTCTAGAGATACTCCTATATCCAAACATGTACACGCTACACATCAGGGTCGTGCAGAATGTCTTAAATTTCAAGCAATTGAACTCATTAGGCCTCCCAAACGGGGAGGTGACTGGGATAACCTCATACTACGAAAGGAAGCCCAGTGGATCTATAGATTGGCGTGCACACAACCAGGGGGTTTAAATTAGCAGACAAACTATGCATGTTTTATTTAAACATTCATTTAAACATGCATTTCCATGGCCAGTTATCCCTTCAGGATAGCAAGAGACCCACATGGTCGTCATGACAGGTGGTCTCTTAATTATCAATGATCATCATGTGGGCAGTCTGGCTATGGTTCCTTATTCAGTAGGTGTTCAAATGACACTTTATAGTGGGGTAGACATTCATTTATCTACACAATATGTATTATCAGTGTAGTTGTTTATCAATTGCAGTCCAGTTGGGGGTTTTGAGCTGATCCGCAACACTTACCCAAACTTTAAATATCGATATACTCCTTCTTTGCAGTGGTGAGTTCCTGGCAGCATGGGCGACTCGATTGTGGCCTCTACTGCGCCTGCGCGTTCGGCTTTTGATGCGGTCGATGTTGGTTCCTGGCTGTCAGCTGATGGCCGGGAGTCACATGGACAGGTGTCACGAATTCGATTGGTGACTGTGATTGGCTGTTTCGATTGGCGGTGCCGAGGACAGGGGGAGGAGTCAGATGCTTTAAATAACTTAGAGTCCCAGAATGAAGCATGCCGCTGACATCTATGCGAGCATGCTTCCGTGGAGTACAGCAGAATACCTGCTGCTGAACTAAATATCGCTGGCATCCCGGCCAGAGTGACCAAGCTACAGACCCCTGATGATGAGTATTGAAACGCGTAGGGTCGGTTGTGAATCGGAATTTTTTAGCATTGGGAACACTAGCATTGTTTGTATACCTCAACACTAGGAGCTTCCGGTGCGGTTATCACGGACTCTAGTGTGAATTAGGGTCAAGACTATTGTTATGCCCATTTTTCAAATGCTGATTCCGTATTGATATTCTTGTTGAACACTGAGCTATAGTAGGTTCACAATTGAATTAGAACTCAGTGTTTATTATTTAATACGTTTTTATACACACGGTGGGGCTTTTTCACAGTGGTGATTGTACCCCTGTTTTTAGAGAGTTATAAATAAATGTTATATTTTACTCATATATTACACCAGTGAATACTATAATACTGCCCCCTATGTACAAGAATATAACTACTATAATACTGCCCCCCTATATACAAGAATATAACTACTATAATACTGATCCTATATACAAGAATATAACTACTATAATACTGCCCCTTATATACAAGAATATAACTACTATAATACTGCTCCTATATACAAGAATATAACTACTATAATACTGCCTCCTATATACAAGAATATAACTACTATAATACTGCCTCTATATACAAGAATATAACTACTATAATACTGCTCCTATGTACAAGAATATAACTACTATAATACTGCCTCTATATACAAGAATATAACTACTATAATACTGCCCCTTATATACAAGAATATAACTACTATAATACTGCCTCCTATATACAAGAATATAACTACTATAATACTGCCTCTATATACAAGAATATAACTACTATAATACTGCTCCTATGTACAAGAATATAACTACTATAATACTGCCTCTATATACAAGAATATAACTACTATAATACTGCCCCTTATATACAAGAATATAACTACTATAATACTGCTCCCTATATACAAGAATATAACTACTATAATACTGCTCCTATATACAAGAATATAACTACTATAATACTGCCTCCTATATACAAGAATATAACTACTATAATACTGCCTCTATATACAAGAATATAACTACTATAATACTGCCTCCTATATACCAGAAATTAGATTTGATGAGGTAGTAGAATATAGTTAGTCTAGTGACTGGTATTACAATCCTTGCAGTTTGGGAGATTTTCTTTTTTATATTACTTTACTTACAATAAGAATCGTTTTTTTATTAAATCCTTCCAGGATTGCATTGCAGTATATTTTCATAGAAGCTGCAAATAATCCAGGCCCATATGTTTTTCTGGTCGCATTTACTATGAGGCTATTATGACTATACATATTTATTGTACTGTTATATAATGGTTTGATTAACTCATTCACACCCCACTTTTCTACAGTCTTGTTTGTTTCCCATTATGGAATCACTATGTATAAATATACTTTACTATAAAACACGTGTTCTGCTGCCCTTCTGCTGCTGATCGACCATGTTGAGAACATGAAGTGCGGCTCTTAACCTACAGAATTAATAATCTCACCTAATAATAATAATAATATTAACATTTCTATATTTTTTAATGTGTAACATATAGCAGAGCTAAAAATTGTATTTAACTGTGCTGGGCCGCTGCATACATTAACAAGGGGGTCCCATAGTAACAATCAAACCTGGGCCCTTCTCTTGAAGGATGTTTCTCCCCTACACGCGAAGAAAGTTCTTATTTAGCTCCTTCCTTTCCCCACGAGGGGAGACCATTGGACCTTTTTCTCCCATACATATGGAGACAATGTTCATTTGTCCCCTTTCTTCCATTTGACGAGAAACCATAGGATCTGTTTCCTGTGGAGATGGGACGCTGTGCAGGTTGACCCGGCCCATGGAGTGGTGAAGGATGCTATCCAGAACTAGATAACTTATCCTTCCTATACTATATTACGTAACCCTTGGTGAGGTGGTTGTCTTGGTTCAAATACCTTATTAGGGTTTGTTCAGAAGTCGCAAATTTTCGGTGTGGCAAAATCCAGAACAAGATCTGGCGTAATCCACAGCGGAAAAAGTCCTTTAGATCTGGATGTAGCCTTAGGGAACTCTATGATACTAGAATGAATCTCTCATTCAGGATCCTTATCTACTAGCGAGAGCAGTGAGTGGATAGAAAAAGCCTCACTCTCCCTCTCTCTCTGGAGGACACAGCATGTCCATGCATTACACTGACAGTCCATTTATTTCAATTGACACAATGTAATGCTTCACTTCTCCTGTGGTGGTGCTGTGGGAAATATATAACACCTTCTGCCAGGATCTCTTGCAAGTTGCTACTGATTGCTCTTGGTCTTTTCAGTGGGACAACCTGTGATCCCCTTTAAGATAACATAGTAGGCTTTCCAATGTAAACCACAAATAATACATAGTTATCTATATCGGTTTTGTCAAATGACAAATTCATAGCTTAAGTTGTCCTATGACTCATTCACATTCAGAGATGCATCCAATGTTTTCCTGTCTGCCATTTGGAACCCACCTAACCTCCAATTATACCGATTATGACATTGTTGTACAAAATTTCTCATCCTATGCAGCCAAAATCACATCCCATTGACAAGTGTTGCTTTTTCTAGTAGAAATAGACTCTTTTGTTTGTTTTTACAACCCCTTTAAATGTCACTAAAAGGAGATGTCCACCTTCAGTCCCTTCCACCAAAAGGACCATACCTAAACTGTCTAGGATCTAATAGATGCCTTCAGATGGAGCTATGTCTACATCTAGGTTATATTCCCTAATCCATGTATGGACATACCAACATCTAGAGATCTCTAAGGGACATCAAGTTAACCTTTGGATTTGGGGGTGGAAGTGGCTGAAGACGAGCAGTGCCTGGACTCCTTTACTTTGATCTCTTATCTGAACAAAATTTACATTTGGAAGACAACACATCACAAATTAAAATGATTTTGCCCGTTAACAAAGCAGAGTATAAAAGTGAGAGCATCTCCCGCCGAGGAGTATTTATTGAATATTGTTGCAACGCACACCACAACAAACAACCTTCCATTTCAAAGAGATGTCCTCAAGCAACTCCAAACAAGCTCTTGTGATCAGAAAGCTGCATGGCTCCTGAGCTGCTCGGAGCCTCCTCTTGTTGAGAAAGGGCTCCTGTTCCCTTTGGCTTCTGGAATTTAACCCATGGAACCTGATTTCTGGCATAATCTTGACACAATATAAGATGATCTCTGTGTAGAAATTGATATACAGTTTTCATAAAACATTTGAGGATGGAGTAGTATTTTTGATATATAACTGTTGTGCTGATGTATCGCGTGCCATGGTCACCTGTCAAAGTTTAGTTACACCTATATTGATAGAGGTCAAGGCTTAAACTTTATATTCCTATTAAGTAAAAGAGGAGGGGCTATGACAACTTTCAATTCAACTTCATAACAACTAGAAGTGTTGTCAGTCAACAAAAGGAAGACTCCTTTGTTTTTGTCTATTAGCTCCTTTATTTGGTATGTTCCCTTGTGAAGTTCTTCAACCCCCTTGCTGTTTTATAGGTCTAAGAGAGGAGCATAACAAATAACCACAGGACCCCATAGAAAAACATGGAATGGGGGACCCAGGCCACCAAAACCACCTCTATCTTGCCCTCTATCTTCCAGTGCCCCTTCCATGCACCCTTTCCGTCATCCAAAACAATCAGTAACAATGCCTCGCATCAAGTGGAGTATAAATGAAGAGGTGGACGGACGTATATCAGAGAAACAGTCGGGAAAGTGTGGGATCCGCACCTATCGGACATTTATGGCAAATTCACAGGATACGGCCTAAATGTCTGAAATGGAAATACCCCTTTGACGGAATTGCAATATAATTAGAGATGAGCCAATCTGGGAAAATGTGCTTTGTAGTTGAGGTTGTGATAGAGATCTGTATTGACTCCCTGTTGCACCTTCCCGCACTATGACAAACATTCATGTCACCGCGATAGCGCGGGCACTTTTACCATTGTGCCCGGTTGATTGGGGAGGGACAATGTATGTAATACACAGCCTCACTCGCAATCCGGTACCTCTAATATCTTCTGTTTAAACTCTTGTATGTCACAATCAACGATGTGGCATATATGGAAACTAATGTACGTGAGACCCATACTATCAGGACAGTGACAAGGGGCGGTGGAGTAGGCAGTCATTAAGGTACAGATGGGTCGCAATTTATAGGTAAAAAGAAACAACACACTTTATCTTCAAATCTCTTTGCTCAATCAATATGATGCAGTGGCCGCGCTGCCAACAATGCTGTTGATGCCTGATTGTGCTGCGAATTGGTGAGAGAATGGCATCTGTCACACAATAAGGCCCCATGCACACGACTGTGCCCGTAAATACGACCCATAATTACGGGCACAGCAGGCGGCGGACGGCCGCGGACAACCGTTTGTATTTACGGCCTGTGCTCCCATTATAAAGTATGGGAGCACGGTGCGTAAAATAAAAAAATAGGACATGTCCTATTTTTTTCGGAAAGTTTCTACGGCACGAACACCTTCCCGTATATATAAGGTTCCGTAATTATGGGAGATTTCACGGTCATGTGCAGGGGGTTTAATAGTTTTCTATTGTGTGACAGGCAGCAACTGTGATCGGGACCCATGGTGGAGGGGGGACATACTAAGATCCTTGCCTTGGGCAGCAGTAGAGCTTGTCCCGCCCCTGCTTACCATATATGGACACCAAGCCCAGGCCAGGTCCCATTGAAGGACCAAAGGGCTGTTTGACCATATTACTTGTTGTTTGGACATACTTAGGTACAGTATCCCTTAAAAACTGTACTATTAGTATACAGGCTAATAAACAGGCATATAGATATATGTCAGTACATTATAGCTAAAAAAAAATATAATTAAACACCTTTTTTGGGCTTAAGAAAAATGTAAAAATAATACACATACAACAGGGGCCATTTTTCGATATTTACATATTGCCCATATATTTTTAGATTCCATATTTCTCTGTTGCAAATTTTCAACTGGCAAATATGATACAAATACTAATAATTCTGAGCTGGTTTGCAGCTTATACTACTCGAAAGGCTTTATCTGTTTGCATCCCCAAGGGGACCATAACTATTCATGCCAAAAGCTGTTTTTCAAACTCTTTCAACAGGCTTGTTCCCTGCTCTCTCAAAGATAGTGCGTATGTGTGAGAGTTACTAATATCGGCCTTCATGTACATGGTGTTTATAATTGTGATGTGATTATTCAGGGAATAATGCATTAATACTGGGAGACACGTGGGAGACAAGCAGGTGGACTACAGAGACGTGAACATTTGAAATATTCTATTTATGCCGAATTTTTATCCGATTTTTTATCTCAACTATTCATTTACCAAGTGTGTACAGACCATAGAGGCAGCCATGGAGACGGCCAGGGGGCCCAAAAAGGAAGGGGGCGTAAATCAGGTTACCCTATAGATCTTCTCCATGGGTAGTATGAAGCTGTACAAGGCTCCCTCATTACTAAATAAGGGAAGGAGAAAGCAGTCCAAGGACCATAAGTCCCTTTTGATTAGCATGAGGTGGGTGGGAGGATTGACTCTTAGGGCTATTCCACATGTAGCGGAATTGCTGCGTTTTTTCCATCCAGAACTGTGGCAGCATAATACAGTAGCAGCAAAGTGGATGAGATTGAACAAATCTCATCCACACGCTGCGTAAATGCTGAGCGGAAAAAAAAACGCTCAGAAATTGACCTGGAATGCGGAAATTTATTCCGAGCATGTCAATTGTATTTGCGTAAATGCTGCTTATTTGTTGCGGGCTTTCCCCTTTGAATTCAATGAGGAACTAAATCCCGCAACAGATAGCAGTTGCTTCGATCTTGTCGCAAAAAAAAACGCAACTCAGAAAAAAAAATTCTGATACCCAGAAGTCTGTGTTCCTTCCTCCAGCGCGGCTTCCTGGGATGACGTTTCATCCCATGTGACCGCGGCAGCCAATCACCGATGCTGCAGTTTTCTGCAGCAGACATTCCTCGTGAAAAACTGCACCACAGTTTGTTGCGGTTTTTCGCCCGAAATTCTTTGCTTTTACGCAGCGTATCTGTGCTGTGTGAACTCAGCCTTAGGGTGCCCATACACATTAGAGTAAATTTTCCAAATCAGTCAATTTCAGCGAGACCAGCTGACTATCTAATTTGAATGGGGGGGGGTGCCACTATCCCCTGGAGGCAGACGACATGTCACAGAAGGATCAGGCATGCTGAACTTCAATATGCCAATCCTTTGTTCCCGTGCAAGATAAGCCTAGTGTATAACCCCCTTCCTATTGAAAACACATGCACACCTGGCCAAGCGCGCATGTGGTTGGGGGAGTCGGGTGGTATAGCTGGTGGTAAATGTTCGGACTACAGCTTTTGTAAATGTACATATGTAGCCATCTATATCTTGACTCTGATAACTTGCAGCAGCGTGATATCACACAACAAAAGCCATTGAAAAGTCATTGAAAAAGTCAAGATAAAGGATCTCGTCATGTGTATTTAATGCATTAAAAGTCAAAATAAAGATGACTACATCTGTATGGGCAGCTTTAGACTGTACTGTTACCAGGACGGCATGGTGACAAGAAACACCATCAGAAGGGAGTCTCATTTTGCTATGGGTTTTACTCTCTTCTCTGTCTGCCCCTGCTGTTTACAGAACTGATCGGAAGTTCAGGGCAGTCGTGGGACAGGCCAGTTCCCAGCAAGAGTCCTTTGCAGTCAGTCAACTGTCCAAAGACACCATCAAATGGCCAACTACAGATCACCATAAATAATGGCTCTAAAGGCAACTGTTGGGAATTTTGAGTGGCTGCCCTTTTCTGGTCTGAGATGGTTCCTGCTTAAATGGAGAGTGATTCTGTCGATTGTCTATTAGGGAATTCTAGATTGAATTTTTATGTACTTCCCGACTAGAAGAATAATGTAAGGAGGGTCCACTAATACTATATGTGTTTAGGTTACCTCCGATAGGGCTAAAACGCCACTTTGGAGCATAAGGTTCTACAGTAGCTTGAAAATGATGGATTGCCAGCCGTCTGAGACCTACCAGTGGCTGGATGGAGGGCTCCGTATATTGAGTGAGCTTGCAAATGTCAAATAAATATCTTAGATTATGTATATAGGTTCAAGTAATTTTCCACTGTGGCAAGCATGAATCTCCTAATTTCCCTCACTCATGGAATAGGAACCATTAATTTAAACATTCTAAGAAGTAAGGAGAAGAGACTGGCGGGCATTTGCCCTGGGTGCCTAGTGCCGTGGTAGGCAAACTAGACATTCTGACCTAAACCAAGGTATTTAGTTATAGTAGGGTACTAGGGCAGTAGACTGAATCTTTGTCTGGGGTGAAGGAAGGTCTAGCTAAGACCCTGGAGAATCTAGAACCTGTTTTGTGAGAATCCAACTAATCGATCGCTATGTTTGGGCGTGTGGGAGAAAACTCGAGCACCCAGCAAAGCTCAAATGGACTTCAAAAGAAGAAAACAAATTCTCATGATGTGGCTTGGTTAAGTTTAAACCTATAGCCCTGGAGTTGAGAGGTAACCACTGTCAGTATGCTGCCTCAAATATGTACCATAGTATTTTACTCTCTCAGAAAGTACTGGAAAAATCCAATATATTTAATTCATGATGAGGTCAGTTATAGGTCCAGCCCCTGAAGAAGTCAAAAAGTTATTATTAAACAACATAATGAAGTGTAGACTAAAAATATACCTATCATATGTTCATATACATTAAGAGCCATTTGAGTAACCTACAAGTCATTTGACAACAACCATGAAACAGCAATTACTCTTTCCAATTTTTCCAAATTTTCTAAATTTGTGAAAGTCTAATTTGAAATGGATCTGTTGGATTTACTTTTCCATATTTTCCATAATTTTCTACATTAGTGAACATTTAGATGAAACAGTATCTACTGAATTTATTTTATTTTATATTTATTTTCATAAATGAAAAAATCACCATGTATAAGAAGTATCACTACCTCAACAAACCCAAAGCCTGTACTTCTAAAATAAGCCTCCTTTGAAGCCTCTCCCACTCTCATTTGTAATTTTTTTTGGCTCCATTGGTTTATTCTAATTCTTTGATAGAATATAAAGTACCCAAAGTATAAGTTACCTTGTTGTGTTCATTTTCATACATTCTGTAAAGAAAATTGCTAACAAGACTTATTGAGAAAGTAAATACTGGCCCCAGGTGCTCAGTTGGAAAAAAGCTTTAAAGATCGATTCTCAAATGTTGTTTATTCTTTAATTTTTCAGTTTTTTGGCCCTTAAATACATCTCAAAGATCACATCATAAATGTATTTATTGTAAACAACAACTTTACCAAGACTGTAGGCAATAAGGCAAAGTTGTAAGAGGGTGCCTCCACCCAGTTCCTTCAATCCAAGCCTTGTTTGCCCTGTGTAGCTGTATCTAGTTTTAATTTCATATACACCTTATACTCAAATCAGCCATTGGAGTACAGTAAACTATTTGGTATGGATCCAGTCTTCGATAATGGGTACTTTATGACTAAGAGGAATGTAGATGGAAATAGCTATTAGAGTAGGCATTAAAGGATGGACTGGGTCAACATTAGTATTTGGCCAGGTTGTGGCACGTAATCAAGACTCATTTGGGATAATGTATGGCAAGAAAACATTCCCTAGGCAACCACCACTTGCCTGACCTGTTCACTCAAGTAGGAGAGATCCATACAATTCATATGGGGTTACACCAGATTCTGACCAAACCATCTACACAAAAAAAATCATGAGTTTTATGCAGGGGTGGGATGCAAATTTTTAACAATAGGCTCTCTGTTTTTTGGACGTAGACATACGCGGCGCGGGGGTGGGGGGATCACGGTGTTTTGCGGTGTATCGCGCCATTTAAAATGGTTCTAATAATAAAATAAAACAATTACGATATTCCAAATACCCCTACATTAAAGAGGACTCTAAATAAAGAAATTCCCTGTCCAGAATGCTTTAGTGTGGATTGCCACACTATGTATATAATTACATAAGCGTACAGACCTACCTACACATTAGATTAAACTCACCCAATACGTATAGGCCTATATGTGCACATTCAATATCCTAAGCGTGCTCAACCCATTTAGTTAGGCTGTGCACATGAGAAGGGTGGAGGACAGTGTAGAGTGCGCAGTAAGCCACAACAACTCTCTCGGCTAATGCACAGATACGGTGCCAGGAGAAAGCTCAGTATATATATACAGCACCAGAAACAAGCTCAGTACATACACTACCGTTCAAAAATTTGGGGTCACCCAGACAATTTAGCGTTTTCCATGAAAACTCACGCTTATATTTATCAAATGAGTTGCAAAATGACTAGAAAATATAGTCAAGACATTGACAAGGTTAGAAATAATGATTTTTAGTTCAAATAATAATTTTCTCCTTCAAACTTTGCTTTCGTCAAAGAATGTTCCATTTGCAGCAATTACAGCATTGCAGACCTTTGGCATTCTAGCTGTTAATCTGCTGAGGTAATCGGGAGAAATTTCACCCCATGCTTCCAGAAGCCCCTCCCACAAGTTGGATTGGCTTGATGGGCACTTCTTGCGTACCATACGGTCAAGCTGCTCCCACAACAGCTCTATGGGGTTGAGATCTGGTGACTGCGCTGGCCACTCCATTACAGATAGAATACCAGCTGCCTACTTCTTCCCTAAATAGTTCTTGCATAATTTGGAGGTGTGCTTTGGGTCATTGTCCTGTTGTAGGATGAAATTGGCTCCAATCAAGCGCTGTCCACAGGGTATGGCATGGCGTTGCAAAATGGAGTGATAGCCTTCCTTATTCAAAATCCCTTTTACCTTGTACAAATCTCCCACTTTACTAGCACCAAAGCAACCCCAGACCATCACATTACCTCCACCATGCTTGACAGATGGCGTCAGGCACTCTTCCAGCATCTTTTCAGTTGTTCTGCGTCTCACAAATGTTCTTCTGTGTGATCCAAACACCTCAAATTTCGATTCGTCTGTCCATAACACTTTTTTCCAATCTTCCTCTGTCCAATGTCTGTGTGCTTTTGCCCATATTAATTTCCTTTTATTAGCCAGTCTCAGATATGGCTTTTTCTTTGCCACTCTGCCCTGAAGGCCAGCATCCCGGAGTCGCCTCTTCACTGTAGACGTTGACACTGGCGTTTTGCGGGTACTATTTAATGAAGCTGCCAATTGAGGACCTTTTAGGCGTCTATTTCTCAAACTAGAGACTCTAATGTACTTGTCTTGTTGCTCAGTTGTGCAGCGGGGCCTCCCACTTCTCTTTCTACTCTGGTTAGAGCCTGTTTGTGCTGTCCTCTGAAGGGAGTAGTACACACCGTTGTAGGAAATCTTCAATTTCTTGGCAATTTCTCGCATGGAATAGCCTTCATTTCTAAGAACAAGAATAGACTGTCGAGTTTCACATGAAAGCTCTCTTTTTCTAGCCATTTTGAGAGTTTAATCGAACCCACAAATGTAATGCTCCAGATTCTCAACTAGCTCAAGGGAAGGTCAGTTTTATAGCTCCTCTAAACAGCAAAACTGTTTACAGCGGTGCTAACATAATTGCACAAGGGTTTTCAAGTGTTTTCTAATCATCCATTAGCCTTCTAACACAGTTAGCAAACACAATGTACCATTAGAACACTGGAGTGATGGTTGCTGGAAATGGGCCTCTATACACCTATGTAGATATTGCATTAAAAACCAGACGTTTGCAGCTAGAATAGTCATTAAGCACATTAACAATGTATAGAGTGTATTTCTGATTAATTTAATGTTATCTTCATTTTAAAAAAACTGTGCTTTTCTTTCAAAAATAAGGACATTTCTGAGTGACTCTAAACTTTTGAATGGTAGTGTATATACAGCACCAGAATAAAGCTCAGTGCAAATATACAGCACCAGAACTGAGCTCAGTACATAAGTACAACACCAGAACAAAGCTCACTACATAAATAGAGCACCAGAACCAAGCTCAGTACATAAATATAGCACCAGAACCAAGCTCAGTACATAAATACAGCACCAGAACAAAGCTCAGTACATAAATACAGCACCAGAACAAAGATTAGTAAACATATACAGCACCAGAACAAGCTCAGTACATATATACAACACCAAAACCATGCTTAATACCTAAATACAACACCAGAACCAAGTTCAGTGTCACGGACACTGGCTTTGTGGACCCACTAGGCCGCTCTGCCATAGCGGGGAGGCAGCTGACCAGGTCACAGTCTATGTGAAAGTAAGATAGCAGACAGTAATGCTTAGGTACCTGAAATAGTCCGGACGGTGACTGTGGCTTCAGCACGGATGGAGGCAGGTGCGGAAAGTGGCGCCAGACGTGGCGGGCAGTATCCGATGAGCAGATGCCACTTGACGTGGCAGATGGCACTTGACGTGGCAGATGGCACTTGACGTGGCAGATGGCACTTGACGTGGCAGATGACACTTGAACACGGGTAGGCACAGGAACAATGCGGAATACAGGAATAGTAACAGGGCACGGGTAACAGCTGGAACGGGAGACACTAAGGGACCATTTGCGAGACAGACAGGGAAAGACTAACAAAGCTCAGGCAAGGATCAGAAGGGCTGGGGCATTCTTATAGAGCAGGGAATCACGTGGGTTAATGATCATTGTTTTCATGTGCGCGCGCTGGCCCTTTAAGAGCGGGCGCGAGCGTGTGCGCGCACCCTACGGGACCCGGCCGGACGGAGCGGAAGTGAGCGCTGGCATCTCCTAGGAGGGAGACAGAGGCCAGCGCTCACAGATCCATGGCTGCGGGCATCGGGAGGTGAGTGAATGGGCGCTAAATTCAGTATATATATACAGCATCAGAACAAAGCTAGGAACTTATATACAGCACCAGAACAAAGCTCAGTACATATATACAGCACCATAACCAAGCGCAGTACATATATACAGCACCCGAACAAAGCTCAGTACATAAATACAACAACAGAACAAAGCTCAGTACATAAATATAACACCAGAACAAAGCTCAGTACATATATAGAACTCCAGAACAAGCTCAATACATATATACAACACCAAAACCATGCTTAATACCTCAATACTACACCAGAACCAAGTTCAGTATATATATACAGCACCAGAACAAAGTTCAGTACATATATACAGCACCATTACCAAGCACAGTACATATATACAGCACCAGAACAAAGCTCAGTACATATATACAACACCACAACAAAGCTCAGTACATAAATATAACACCAGAAAAAAGCTCAGTACATATATACAACACCAGAACAAAGCTCAGTATATATACTAGTCCTTCTCAATGAATTAGAATATCATCAAAAGTTAATTGATTTCAGTTCAAAATGTCTCTCATATACATGTGAAATTTCTAAATACGTGGAAGAATTGGGTAGATTTTACTAAGAGTCCCGTCTATAGCCATACTATGACACCCTCCCTCTTGACCTGACCTGACCTATTCTGTACAAGGGTAACTATCTCATATGCAGAAGAGGAGCTTACTAATGCATATATTTACTTCACTAAGCTCTCATGGTGGTCACCTGTTTTATGTTATTTTATTTTATTTTGTTGGTTTATTTGTGTTACTGTTTATCAGTTGTCAAAAACAAAAGAATTGCCCCTGTTAGATAATGCGGGTATGCCTGAACAGGTATGGCATGGAAGGCAGATAGACCTTTAATAAAGCCATATATGGCCAGGTTCAAGAAGCTTTCAAACATGTTTACAATTGTACTTGCCATATGTTTTTATGTCTCCTTTAAGGCCTGCGTGCCGCATACTCTTATGTTATATAATCTATGCCGGGCTACATGTCAAGCTCACATGTTATAAAACTTTTCTCAATAAAAATATATTGAAATAAAATGTCTCTCATATATTCTAAAGGTTCATTACACACAGAGGGATCTATTTCCAGCATTTTTTTCTTGTAACATTGATGGGTATGGCTAACAGTTAATGAAAACCCAAAATTTAAGTCAATCGGAAAATTTGAATATTATATAAGCCCAATTTCAAAAAATGATTTTTAATACCGAAATATTGTCCTACTAAAAAGTATGTGCAGTATATGCCCTCAATACTTGGTCGGTACACCTTTTGCATGAATTACTGCATCAATGCAGCGTGGCATGGAGACGATCAGCCTGTGGCACTGCTGAGGTGTTATGGAAGCCCAGGTTGTATGATAGCGGCCTTCAGCTTGTCTGCATTGTTGGGTCTGGGGTCTCATCTTCTTCTTGACAATACCCTATAGATTCTCTGTGGGGTTTGCTGGCCAATCAAGCGCAGTGATCCTGTGGTTATTACACCAGGTATTGGTACTTTGGGCAGTGTGGGCAGGTGCCAAGTCCTGCTGGAAAATTAAATCAGCATCTGCATAAAGCTTGTCAACAGAGGGAAGCATGAAGTGCTGGGAAATGTCCTGCTAGACGGCTGCGCTGACTCTGGACTTCATATAACACAGTGGACCAACACCAGCAGATGACACGGCCCGCAAACCATCACTGACTGTGGAAACTTCACACTGGCCCGCAAGACACTTGGATTGATGGCTCTCCACTCTTCCTCCAGAGTCTGGGACCGAGATTTCCAAATGAAATGCAAAATTTACTTTGTGAAGTTTCCACAGTCAGTGATGAAGCAACCTGGGCTTCCATAACTGCTCAGCAGTGCCACAGGCTGATCGCCTCCATACCACGCCGCATTGATAACACCTCAGCAGTGCCACAGGCTGATCGTCTCCATACCACGCTGCATTGATAACACCTCAGCAGTGCCACAGGCTGATCGTCTCCATACCACGCCGCATTGATAACACCTCAGCAGTGCCACAGGCTGATCACCTCCATGCCACGCCGCATTGATAACACCTCAGCAGTGCCACAGGCTGATCGTCTCCATACCACGCCGCATTGATAACACCTCAGCAGTGCCACAGGCTGATCGTCTCCATACCACGCCGCATTGATAACACCTCAGCAGTGCCACAGGCTGATCGTCTCCATACCATGCCGCATTGATAACACCTCAGCAGTGCCACAGGCTGATCGTCTCCATGCCACGCCGCATTGATAACACCTCAGCAGTGCCACAGGCTGATCGCCTCCATACCACGCCGCATTGATAACACCTCAGCAGTGCCACAGGCTGATCGCCTCCATGCCACGCCGCATTGATGCAGTAATTCATGCAGAGTCACAGGCTGATCGCCCCCATGCCACACCTCATTGATGCAGTAATTCATGCAGAGTCGGAGCCCCGACCAAGTACTGAGGGCAGATACTGGACATACTTTTCAGTAGGACGACATTTCGGTATTAAAAATCATTTTTTAAATAGGGCTTATATAATATTCCAATTTTCTGAGACACCAAATTTTGGGTTTTCATTAACTGTTCCCATAATCATCAACATTAAAGGCTCTGTCACCACATTATAAGTGCCCTATCTTGTACATAATGTGATCGGCGCCGTAATGTAGATTACAGCAGTGTTTTTTAATTAGAAAAACGATCTATTTTCATCAAGTTATGACCTATTTTAGCTTTATGCTAATGACTTTCTTAATAGACAACTGGGCGTGTTTTTACTTTTGACCAAGTGGGCATTGTGGAGAGAAGTGTATGAAGCTGACCAATCAGTGACCAATCAGCATCATACACTTCTCTCCATTCATGTACTCAGCACATAGTGATCCTGTGTTGTTCACTATGTGCAGCCATATACACACATATTAACGTTACTGAAGTGTCCTGACAGTGAATAGACATCACCTCCAGCCAGGACGAGATGTCTATTCACAATCCCGACACTTCAGTAACGTTTGTGTGGGACTTACAGCACAGCAAGCGTAATCTCACGAGATCACGCTGTAAATGACAGCACAGTGTGATCTCGATGTGCTGTGTGAGTAAGTCACACACAAACGTTACCGAAGTGTCGGGATTGTGAATAGACAGCCCATCCTGGTTGGACACGATGTCTATTTGCTGTAAAGACACTTCAGTAACGTTAATGTATGAGTAAGTGACTGCACATAGTGAACAACGCAGGATTACGCTGTGCTGATTACATGAATGGAGAGAAGTGTATGATGCTGATTGGTCACTGATTGGTCAGCGTCATACACTTCTCTCCACAACGCCCACTTGGTCAAAAGTAAAAACACGCCCAGTTGTCCATTAAGAAAGTCAATAGCATAAATAGGTCATAACTTGGTGAAGATAGATCATTTTTATAATTAAAAAACACTGATGTAATCTACATTACAGCGCCGATCACATTATGTACAAGATAGGCCACTTATAATGTGGTGACAGAGCCTCTTTAAAAGAAAAAAATGCTGGAAATAGATCCCCCTGTGTCTAATGAATCTATAGAATATATGAGTTTCACTTTTTGAATTTCATTATATATGTTTTGAGCTTGGTTGTTCTGATATATATGTACCGAGCTTTGTTCTGGTGTTGTATATATGTACTGAGCTTGGTTCTGGTGCTATATTTATGTACTGAGCTTTGTTCTGGTGCTGTATTTCTGTATTGAATTTTGTTCTGGTGTTGTATATATGTACTGAGCTTGGTTCTGGTGCTGTATATATGTTCTCAGCTTCTCTTTGGTGCTGTATATATGTATTGAGCTTGGTTCTGGAGTTGTATATATGTTCTGAGCTTCTGTTTGGTGCTGTATATATATTGAGCTTGGTTGTTATGATGAATATAACTCCAGGACCAAGCTCAGTACATATATATACAGCACCAGAACTAAGCTCAGTACATATATACAGCACCAGTACAAATACAGCTCAGTACAGAGATAATTTGCAAATTTAGCTTAACTCCTGCCATATAAGTTTGTACGGAATAAAACTACAGCTCCCAGTATAGCCAGAATGATGGTAAGGATATGCTGGGAGTTGTGGTTTCACAAAAAAGAACGATACACATATCATCTCGCTGTATATTATACAATGACTACAGTACTGAGCAGTCACAGGGAGAATAAACATTTACATTTAGTGACTCACGAGTGACGACTTCTCAGATTCGTTCTTTTTCTCTTTACTTTTCCATCTGGTCCAGAACTCTATGATGCCTCCTGGCCATGACCCATTTCTGCGGAAATGGGTCAATTTGCTCAATCAGATGTCTTCGGAAGCGCATTTTTTCAACATTTCTGCACCTTTAAACAAAGAGCAAATTTGTATGGTACCACACTCTATGCCACTAAATATAATAGTATCATACACTGTGTCCCCGAATATAATAGTGCTACACACTGTGCCCCTGAATATAATAGTACCATACACTGTACCCATGAATAAAATTGTGTCAAACACTGTAAAGTAATGCACCACACACAGTGCCCCCTGTAGATAGTGCCCCTCATAGAGCCCTTTGAAGATAGTGCTCCCAGTAGAGCCCTCTATAGATAGTTCTCCCCATAGAGCCCTCTGTAGATAGTGCTCCCCATAGAGCCTTCTGTAGGTAGTAGCGTTCCCTGTAGATAGTGCCCCATGTACCATTCCCTGCAGACAGGGCCCACTGTAGCGTTCCCTGTAGATAGTGCCCCCTGTTGCATTCACTGTAGCGTTCCCTGTATAGTGCCCCCTGTAGATAGGGCCCCCTGTGGCGCTCCCTGTAGATACTGTTACCTATGTATTGTCCTCTGTTGTTAGTGTTCCCTATATAGTCCCCTGTAGCTACTGTTCCCTATATAGTCCCCTGTAGCTACTGTTCCCTATATAGTCCCCTGTAGCTACTGATCCCTATGTATTGTCCCCTGTAGTTTATGTTCCCTATATAGTCCCCTGTAGCTACTGGGGACTATATACAACGCTGTCCACGGTAGAAGAAAAACAACAACATTTCTTATCTGTCCCGTTCCAGCTCCATCCTCCAGCGGCAGTCATCCTCCTGCGGAATGATGCAGCGGCGCGATGACATCATCGCCGACTGCATCATCATTAAAGCGTCGAATGGCGAGGCATCATGTGCCTCGCCAGGGCGGCGCTAGTGAACTCAATTGTATCCGTGTCCTAAGGACACAAATACAATTGAGGGCAGGGGACTAGCAACAGCTTCCTGCTTCTACCGGTTCTGCGAACCGGCTGTAATTTTAACAACCGGTTCGGGAGAACCAATGCGAACCGGCCAGATCCCACCCCTGGTTTTATGGCCAAGGAACATCTATCCAGTTTTTGTGAACATTTTATCCTTTGTTGCCTCAGTGTTCTCCTCATAACTGACTGTAATAGAGTCCGATGTGATCTTCAGGCTCAACTTGCTGTGCTTTGAGGGATGTTCTTTGTAGGCCACTATTTCTACACATGGTTGAGTTTCTGTTCCTCTCTTTCCAAGTCTGACCATTATATGTTCTTTCTCTTTACCAAGGTGATTTCTTCACATACTGTAACTGGTGCTCAATGGCTGTTTTTGGTTTTTCACACACAATAAACTCTAGAGATTCTTGTTAACATCACGGGAGGTCAACAGTTTCTGAGACGCCCAAACCAATGTGGCACCATCAATCCTTACATGTTCTAAATAACTCAGATATTCTTCATTCTGGTACTTGGTCTTAACAAATAAACATCTTGTTCACGTCTGCAGCTTATTGCCAAATTATTGATTTGGTAATAAGAAATCTTCATTACAGGGTTGTCCTGTAGTTGAGAACCCCTGTTAAGCCCTACTGGTGCACATGGACATCCCAGAGAGTGGGTCCCCTGCTAAACAGGCCAGAGAGATGCTAATAGAGCAGCTCCCACTCTGAAGGACTCAGCACATCTATATATTACATGGTCACCCATTAATTTAAATCAATGCCATGTTTGGCCACCCACATCTTCCACCAGATGATTGCAGGTGGGGGTAATGGGTGGACATTAGCCGGATGCTCAGAGTCTTGCTCAGTTGGAGACCCCTTTTTAGACCAAGTGTATAGGTGTACTTATTTAAGTGGCAATTGAGAGATTTGAAGACATTTTTTGTATATTTCTTTGAGATTTTTCATTTTTTTTTTTCCTTTTCTATATCAAGGCTTAATTAAGTGATCTGCTCTATATCATTCCTCCTCTTGTAATAGACAATGTGAGAAGAACTGGTGGCAAAGTATGAAATAAAATGTTCCCACAAGATTTTTTTTTAGTGTCCTAAAAGCCCAATTGAGACTTGTAAGACTAACGATACTTGTACAGCCAACACCTCCTTAATTATCAATCTATGAATATTGTTAAAGAGTAATACAGATCACATTAGGGAAATTAATGCTAATTATGCCGGTTAATTAGGACAGCATTGGGATTTCAATGTGTCATTGGTAGAACATAGCAGTGACATATTAATATGGCAGTTAACATGAAATGTGCAGCTATAAGTCATATCTTAATAAGCAGCTGGAAACATAATAGATTGAATTGTTAAATATGAGGCTCCTTTTGGTTTTTCAAATTCACAAAAAGTTACAAAAAGGTAAGATGTAACCCACTGAAACCAATCAAATATCATTTTAATATTTAAGACAGTCAAGACGCTTTGCATAAACACCCCCGCCAAAAAAATTATAATTTAAGGGATTGTCTTGTATAGAAAACAAGTTTTTAGATACCCGATTAGGGAATTTGATATGGGGGGGGGGGGTATTGAGGACTATTCTAAATCTATTCGCCAGATTCGAGAGTGGGCTACCAACAACATCTCTCTCTCTCTTTCTCTCTCTCAATGGAGGAACCAACACTTTCATGCATTACAGGCTGTTGATTTCAATGATGATGCTTCATTTTCCCTGTGGTGACGCTGTGGGGGAATTGTGCACTTACTGCTGCTTGTCCCCACAAATTATAGATGAACGCTGATGGTCGCAGCAGTGGGAGAACCTGCAATGAGACAACATTTCCAGGGAAACCCTTCTTACAAAATAGCATTGTCCAAAGTGGGCCACCCCTTTAATTGCTTTTATCAGAAAAAACTTTTGTTACTCACTATCTATCTTGACTAGCCTAAGTAGAGTCATGTGCTGATTAAACACTTTACCTTTATTCCCCTTCTTTCGCCTTCCCAATAAAGACACGTGACAACCGAGGTTGGATGTGAAATGGCCACAGCAGCCGTTTATTTATTTAACATAAATTAAATGCAATTTAATCCGAAACATTCGGATAACTCTTTTAGGAATTCGACCAGAGAATTCCTACTATAATTCACATGACCCAACGTGGGTCAATTAACGCTAAACAGAGCAGGGGAAGTCCTTGAAGCCATTTTTCCGATTTCCTTTAAATTAGCCATCTGCACACCACCACCAACTATTTACCTCCAGCCGTAAACCAGCTCGGAAGCACCGCTCACCCCTGCAGATGGCTCCAACCACCAGTAGACCACTTCAAAGGGATAACACCCTATGAAGTCTTCAAATGATCTACCATTTTTGGGGGACGCATACCCCCGATGCGACCCCCCCACCATTTTGTACTGACCAACCTCAAGGACTCCCCCCGCCACAGCGAAACAGGCCTTGACCACCTCAAGCCTGTGAGTCCCTCTGCTAAAGCCAGGCTCCACATATCAATTACAACCTCGGTCAAATGTAGCCCATCACTCCTCCAATAATTACCGACTCCTGACTCCAAATCCTTTTGTCGAACACAAATGCCCCAGTTTCTAGCAACAAAACGTGACACCGCCCGGTTTACCTTAATACGGGCTTTATTAACCCTCTCGACCGATCTTACCAAACGCCAAAACTTCCTCGGAACGATGTCCGACCACACAATCACCAGGCGAGGATAAGCTGCCCATAGACACAATATATCATGTTTAATATCCCGCACTAACTCGCGAAACGGGCGCACCCCCAGATCATTCCCCCCCGCGTGTAACACCAGAACCTCCGGAACCCTATCTAACTGAGAGTATGTCTGAAACTCAGCAAGTACCCGGCTCAACATACCTCGGAAGCCCAGCCAGTGTACAACCGCATCGTGCCGCGGAATGCGAAGCTGGCGGCCATCTGGGCGAACGTCCGCCCGCAATGCCCTCCAGTGCACAAAAGAATGTCCTAAAATCCACACTAAGCAAGGGTGATGATCTGAAACGAAAACAAAATCGCACGTGTCAAACAATCAAAGCCACCTTACCGACTCACAACAAATGAGGGCGCACGTAAGTCCGAAACCTATTGGATTCCCACCGGCCGATCCGCCGCACGCCCTCGTCGTCCAACCCCCAACTCCCCGCTTCAGTAGCAGCGCCGATCCTGAACGAGTGAGACGAGTAATACCCCTGCCCCACCCCAACCGCAGCCAAGCATTTTTTAAACACCGCACCAAATTGATACCTGGACAGAAACGAGCCATTCTCATGACGGAGCAATGGCGCCTCCGGCCCACCAACAAGTGGCTTAAAAGCCACCATACAAGCAACTGGACACATCGCCGACCCTGGGAGGGCAAACAACACTATCCGCTTACCCCGGCCCGCCTGATCCGTCTTGGACCGACACAAAAACAACTCTAGTCTGTCCTCATATAGATCCACATCAGCCTGCTGCAATCCCCCAGCCCTAGCCGCACTAGGAGAAACCAACTCCCCAATTCTGAGTGCTCCGAAAAACGCGAGGGAAAAAGCCAAACGGAACAACACTACCTCCTCAGGTGAATTACAAACAGCCCCCAGCGATGCACCCAACGACCCGAGTAGGGAAAAAGAAACGGGTCGCCTCCGGTCTGCTACCGCCCTGCCCCGACCACTGGCGTAGCTATAGGGGTCGCAGCGGTCGCAATTGCGACCGGGCCCCGAAGCCAGGGGGGCCCACGGCCCCCCGCACCACATCAATAAAAAGTTACTATAGTAACTCGGGCCGCGGGCCCCTGTTACTATAGTAACATACTTTACTTACCTTCCTGGTTCCGGATCGCAGCGGAGGTCCTGTCGTCAAGCGCTGTGCGCAGCGCATGACGTCACAGCACTATGCCGCCGCGCACAGCATCGAGACTACAGAACTCCCGCCGCGGCCGAAGAGGAAGGTAAGGTTAGCCCTGACTGGCGGGGTCTGACTCCCGGGACCCGCCAATCAGCTGTTTTGAAGGGGCCGCAGCACTCGTACGAGAGCTGCTCCCCTTCATTCCTGTCACTTCATTCCGGTCACACTGTGAATCGGTGTCGGCGATTCACAGTGTGAGTGAGTAGTGAAATGAAGGGGAAGCAGCTCTCGTACGAGTGCTGCGGCCCCTTCAAAACAGCTGATTTGCGGGTCCCGGGCGACACATCAGCTATTGATGGCCTATCCTGTGGATAGGCCATCAATGTTTAGGGACTGCACAACCCCTAAGCCTACGATGTATCAGGCTTAGGGGGCCCATGAGACAGGATCACAGATTGTGTGATCCTGTCTGCTGGGCCCTGTATCTAAGCCAATCACATGGTAGGCTTAGATACATGGCCCATGCGTGATCCTGTCTGCTGGGCCCTGTATCTAAGCCTACCACACTGTAGGTTTAGATACAGGGCCCCAGCACACAGTAATCTTATACTGTATAAGATTACTGTCTGCTGGACACTGTATCTAAGCCTACATTGTGGTAGGCTTAGATACAGGGTCCCACAGACAGTATCACACATGGGCCCTGTATCTAAGCCTTAGGGTATGTGCACAGACACTAATTACGTCCGGAATTGACGGACGTATTTCGGCCGCAAGTACCGGACCGAACACAGTGCAGGGAGCCGGGCTCCTAGCATTATAGTTATGTACGATGCTAGGAGTCCCTGGCTCGCTGCAGGACAACTGTCCCATACTGTAAACATGTTTTCAGTACGGGACAGTTGTCCGGCAGCGAGGCAGGGACTCCTAGCGTCGTACATAAGTACGACGCTAGGAGCCCGGCTCCCTGCACTGTGTTTGGTCCAGTACTTGCGGCCGAAATACGTCCGTCAATTACGGACGTAATTAGTGTGTGTGCACATACCCTAACACGTGTTACTAATCATTTTTTGTGTGTTTTCTTACAGGTTCGGTCGTTGGACTACGGCGGATTCCAGGACTACTTCGATGACAGCTTTTTTTTTTATTAATAAAATGGTTAATGAGGGCTGTGTGGGTTTTTTTTTTATTTCAATAAAATATTTTTTCTATGTCTTTGTGTTTTTTTTTTAAACTATATTACTACCGCCTTAGTAATGGCCGCCGGCTGATTGACAGCATCCATTGCTAAGGCGGGGCTTAGTGTTAGCGGATGCAGAGGCTAACACTAACCCCCTTTATTACCCCGGTACCCACCGCCACCAGGGGTGCTGGGAGGAGCCGGGTACGATCCAGTACCTGACCATCTGTAGTGATGGTCGGCCACTGGGGTGGCCGCAGGCTGGTATTATCAGGAGGGGAAAGGCCAAAAACAGTGGCCCTTCCCATACTGGTAATGCTGCCTGCTGCTGCTTTATTGTATCTGGCTGGTTATGAAAATGGGAGGGACCCCACGTCATTTAAAAAAAAAAAAAAAAAAAAATAATTGGAAAGAACGATGTCGGGTCCCCCCCAATTTTCATAACCAGCCAGATACAACACAGCAGCAGCAGGCAGCATTACAAGGGTGGGAAGGGCCACTGTTTTTGGCCTTCCCCAGCCTAATACTACCAGCCTGCGGCCACCCGGGTGCCTGCCCGTCACTACAGCTGGTCGGGTACTGGTTTGTACCCGGCTCTTCCCAGTACCCCTGGTGGCGGTGGGTACCGGGGTAATAATGGGGGTTAGTGTAGCCTCTGCACCGGCTAACATTAAGCCTTGCCTTAGTAATGGAGGATGTCAATCAGCCAGCGGCCATTACTAAGGCGGTGATAATAAAGTTTAAAAAGATACAAGCACATAGAAAAAATATTTTATTGAAATAAAAAAACACAACCCTCATTAACCATTTTATTGAGAATAAAAAAAACGCCGTCATTGAAGTCCTCGTATCGGAAGTCCAACAACCGAACCTGTAAAAAAAACACAAACACAAAAATAATCAGTAACACATAAAGAAGCAAAATTATTATTCTTACCTATCCTGGGTCCAGCGCTGGAGCCGCAATGTCAGCGAGCTGGGCTCTGTATCTAATCCTATCATGTGTGATACAGTCTGCTGAGCTGTGTATCTAATCCAATCATGTATGATACTGTCTGCTGGGCCCTATATCTAATCCGATCATGTGTGATACTGTCTGCTGAGCCACTGTATCTAATCCTATCATGTGTGATACTGTCTGCTGAGCCACTGTATCTAATCCTATCATGTGTGGTACTGTCTGCTGAGCCACTGTATCTAATCCTATCATGTGTGATACTGTCTGCTGGGCCACTGTATCTAATCCTATCATGTGTGATACTGTCTGCTGAGCTGTGTATCTAATCCTATCATGTGTGATACTGCCTTCTGAACCACTGTATCTAATCCTATCATGTGTGATACTGTCTGCTCAGCCAATGTATCTAATCCTATCCATAGTTTATAGGGTCGTAGTGCTATAGATATGCTATGCTGTCTCATATACACACTTTTTTTTGGGGCGGACACATATGTATTGGGGCTATTTCCCGGACATTTTAAGCCCTGAGGGTATGTTCACACGGCAGCGTCCGTTACAGCTGAAATTACTGTGCTGTTTTCAGGAGAAAACAGCACCGTAATTTCAGCCGTAATGGCATGTGCAAGCGTCTTTTGCTGCGTCCATTACGGAAGTAACTGAAGCTGGTTTTCCATGGAGTCCATGGAAAACGGCTCCATTTACGTCTGAAGAAGTGACAGGCACTTTTTTACGCGCCGCCTTTTGACAGCGACGCGTAAAAAAAAATGACCGTCGGCACAGAACATTGTAAGACCCATTCAAATGAATGGGCAGATGTTTGCTGACGCTTTTGAGCCGCATTTTCGGACGTAATTCAATGCTAAAACGCCCGAATTACGTCCGTAAATAGTGTGTGTGAACCCAGCCTTAGTGACGCCCCCGGTTGCTAGTGCTGCATTGTTGGGTCACTTAGGAGACCCAGCGATGCAGCTGAAAGCGGACCGTCGGCCATGAGAAGTTTGCGGGGGGGGGGGGTGGCCCAGTAAGAATTTTTGCATCGGGGCCCATGAGCCTCTAGCTACGCCCCTGGCCCCGACGTAGACCTTTTAGAGCTTGCCGTACTAAAAAATGTTTGGACACATCCTGAAAACCCCGTAATTTGAAACCAAACGCCAAACCTGCAACGAAACGATTCACTTTTGCCGGGGAAAACCCCGCCTCCCAAGCATCCCCCAACCAGTACAATAACGCCACCAACCTGTCTTGCGCCGTGTTGACGTTACCCAACACTCTTACCCACTCCTCCCACTGCTGCCAACACGCCGAATAAGCGCTCCACGTCGCGCTCGCCAACGACCTTTCGATCAACCGTTCCACGGGACCGAAATCAGACCCCAGAGATGTTCCGGGCAAGCCAAACCGACCAGCTCCGCTCCCGGTGCCATTTTACGAAAACGATCCCACTGCGAGCGAGAAAGAGCATCAGCAATACAATTGGAAACCCCAGGTACATGCACCGCAACCACCCACGTGTTTAACGACAAGCACACCAAAACTAGATGACACAACAACTGAACCACCGGTGGAGAAGATGCTGACAAGTTGTTAATTGCTAACACCACCCCCATGTTATCGCAGTGGACACGTACCTTTTTATCCCTGAGCCTGTCCCCCAAAATCGTCACCGCCACCACGATGGGGAACAGCTCGAGCAGGGCCAGATTTCGCATAAGACCACCCGTCACCCAGCTGTCCGGCCAGTTCCCCGCACACCATTGTCCTCCTGCATACGCGCCAAAACCACCTGACCCTGCCGCGTCAGTAAACAGCTCCAACTCGCCCATCTCCTGTACCTGCGACATCCACAAGGATCTACCATTATACTGCCCGAGGAACTCGTCCCATACCTGCAGATCCGCCCTGGGCTCCCCACCAATGCTCACAAAATGATGGGGCGCCTGGATACTCACCGTTGCCGACGCCAACCTCCTACTAAAAATTCTACCCATTGGCATAATTCTACAGGCAAAGTTCAACTTTCCAAGCAGCGACTGAAGATCGCGCAAAGTGATCTTCTTCAATTGGCAAGCCCGCCTGACCTCCTGTCGCAATAGCAATAATTTATCCTCAGGAAGCCTGTACTACATTGCCACCGAATCAATTTGTATCCCCAAAAAACAGATGGTGGAAACCGGGCAATCCGTTTTCTCAGGCGCCAAAGGGATTCCAAAATCCGTCGCAACCTTCTGCAAGGAATACAACAAATTACCGCAAACCGGGGACCCGCTGGGGCCTACGCACAAAAAATCATCCAGATAATGTATTAAGGAATCGACCCCTGCTACACCCATTCCACTAAACTACTAAACGCCTCGAAGTATGCGCAAGAAAGGGAGCACCCCATTGGCAGACACCTATCAACATAAAACCCCCCGCTCCAGAAGCAACCCAACAGCCGTTGGCTTTCTGGATGTACCGGCAGCAAGCGAAAAGCCGCCTCAATGTCAGTCTTTGCCAACAACGCACCGGGCCCCGCCTCCCGCACTAACGCCACCGCTTTGTCGAATGAAGTGTAAACAATCGAACATAAGTCGTGATCTATCCCATCGTTCACCGACGCACCCCTGGGAAACGACAAATGCTGGATCAAACGGAATTTGTGAGGCTCCCGCTTTGGCACAACTCCCAAGGGTGATACCACTAAATTATCAATCGGTGGCTCAGCAAAAGGACCAGACATCCGGCCAAAAGACACTTCTTTCAAAAGCTTTTCCGAAACGACCGCCGCGTGCAGATAAGCCGACTTAAGGTTGCGCCGTGTAACCGGAACCTCATATGGAGGGGGGGGGGATAACAAAACCAAACGAAAACCCCTCATAAATTAACTTGGCCGCAACCCTATCTGGATATTCACTTAGATACGGGGCCATCCTTTCCACCCTCACCGGCGACCGCCCCTTGACCAATTGAAGCGGACTGAGGGCCTGACCGCCTACCTTTCCGCATACATTTTGAGGCCCCGTGCGAGGAGCCATTGCACTCTGAACAGACATGCTTAAATTTACAGGTGGCCCCGAACTTACACTGGCCCTCGTTGAATTGCCAGCAGAAACCCAGTTTTGACCCGGAACCTTGCCCGGGTTGACTTGACTGGCCCCCTTGGCCAACGCTCCCGGGAAAGGACTGCTTAACCGGCGCCGTAACCCGCAACCACAACGCAATATCCTTTTGGTCCCACCGGATCGCCGTCCGGACCGCCTTTCGCTGGCGAAATTGTTTGTCATACCGCAACCACGCCCGGCCCCCGTACGCCCGGTTGGCCTCCCCGATGGCATCAAAATAAGAAAACAACGGCGAGCAATTTTCCGGCGCCTTTTCCCCGATCACGCTTGCCAAAATAGCGAAAGCTTGCGACCAGTTAGCGAACGTCTGCGGGATAAGCCTATACCGCCGACGTTCTTCCTCCTCTTTCTTACTCTCATCCCGCTTGCCCTTATCCAAATTGAACTTTGCAAGCGGCAGAAGAGAAAATATCTCCACGTATTCATCCTTCCAAATCCGTTCCCGTACCTCTTGCTTAAGATGAGCCCCTAAAGGGCCCTCGAAACAGACATACACCTCGCCCCGAGCGCGATCATCAAGCCGAATCCTATCCCCATCCTTCTGCGCCTCGGTTTGGACAGACAATGCTACCGCTTCTTTTACCACCCCCGGGACCTCCCCAACCGTGGACCGCGACTGTACATCACGAGGACCTTCCCAAACCACCACCGGAGACCCCGCCGGCACTACAGGCGCCGCTGCCCTATCCAAGCGCCCGACTAGCTCGCACAAACACCCGGCAACGCCACTACCGCCCGTCGCTACCCCCAACACCCGACATGAAAATTGCTGGACACGGCAACGTAGGAGTTACACACTCACCAGGCTGCCCAGGCGCTGTATTCCCGCCAGCCGGAAAATCCTGACCGCGATGCGACTCCTCCAGTTCTCCATCTTCCAAATCCTCTCTCGCCGCCGACTGGTACTCACACCGACATCTACGAGACGGGGATCCAAGCACGCTGACAGATGGGCCGACAACCTGCCGCTCGACCGCAGGGATCCAGACTTCCGACCGGACCTGTTGCCTCGTCGTCGCTGATCTTGGCGTCCTCACCGATGCTCTCGAGGAAGCCTGCCCCCTGGCTGGAACATCACCATGCGGGGCGGCAGTATACTGCCCTCCAAAAACAGGATCTGAAGGCGGGGGTGTGACAGGGAGCCCGGCCTGCGACTCCCTGTTGACCGCCGAGCCCCGTCGCGGCTGGGGATTCCTGCCAGGATGCAGGCCCTGGGAGGAGGCGCCCGTCCCAGCAGCCTGGCCTGCAGCGTCCCTAGAGGGGCTCCCCCTGCGACGCCGGGCCCGCGGGGCCACGTCCGGACTAAGACGCTCTGGTGGGCGAGTCCTACGGGAGCGGCGGGGTGACCTAGCCTGGGCAGCCGCCGCTCCCCTCTGCTTTATTTCAGCGGGGGCAGACATTAACAGTTCTCCCCCCACCGCCATATCCCCAGCGTCTGAGAGGGGGGCGGGGGAGGGGAGCGCATCAGCACGGGCTGCCGACCCAGACGACGGGCCCGCCTGAGGGATCCGGGCCAGCGACGCTACAGTCTCCTCTAGCCAGCCCGGATCGTGATAAGCAGCTGCTGCCTGCAGCTGCTCGAGAAGCAAGACCTGGGACGCCATTGTGGTAAGCCGACCTCTCTAACCTGACCGCAGCTAAGATTTCCCTGTCACTCCTCCCGCTGCTTCCGGCTCAATGCCGAAAACAGCGGGAAGAGCAGTTAACACACCCCGGCTCCTCCCATCTCTCCCTCCCCCTCACCTACCTGCTTTCCTATTGGCTGAACCCTCCCTCCTACGGCAGTCATGGAGGCTTCCCGTTAAGCCCTCCGTGCTGCCGTCCAGCCTCTGCTATCTATCTATCTATCTATCTATCTATCTATCTCCTATCTATCTATCTATCTATCTATCTATCTATCTATCTATCTATCTATCTATCTATCTATCTATCTTCTATCTATCTCATATCTATCTATCTATCTATCTATCTATCTATCTATCTATCTATCTATCTATCTATCTATCTATCTATCTATCTATCTATCATCTATCATCTTGCACTCCTCTCATTCTGCCCTGGGTGATTTTAATTAGTTGAATGCTGTTTCCTACCATCTCCAGGTAAATGTAGGCTTAGTCCCAGTTCTGGGGGTATGAGAAGCATAGGGACCCACCCTTATAGAAGTCGCCTTGTCGTGGCAGATGGGCTCACACAATTTGATCAAAATGTGCACTAAGAACCTCCCTATTGTAAGTAGATTTAGCAGTAATGTATATTTATTTATAGTGTTTAGGTGGCATTAGTGTTTGCAGAGTGATTTCATCATTTTTGGATATTGTATCTATGTATCTACCTATGTATAAAGGGCTGGCTCCAAGTTTACGTGGGCCCTAGGGTGATAGAGTCACAATGGGCCCTCTTATGCCTCAACTTCTTACATCCACCCAGTATACTATAAACTAATAATGACACCAGTGACGCTTTTGTTGCATTTTTTTTTTGTGGATTTTATTGGTAAAAATTACATAAATATATTTTCCAAAGAATGGCCAAAAAAAGCACCACTTGAACATCCCCTCAGAAGAACAGAGGGAGCTGTACGCCACAAAGTTTGTAATTTCATGCTTCAACTGACGGAAATATACATGCTGTACTTCAGAAGGCCAGAAGCATTTTTTTTTCTTTTCACTTTCCTACCGTCATAACCTGAACAGCCATAACTTTTTTTATTTTCACATCAATAACGCGGTGTAAGGTCCTGTGTTTTGCAAGATGAGCTGTAGTATTTTTTAGGCGCTATTTTGCCATACACATAAGTGAGCCTTCAATTTATATTAAAGTTTATTATGGGTTAAATGCAGAAAAAAATAAACTGCACCATTTTTATTTACGACATTTACCAATCAATATAAATAATGAACTCACTGTATTTTACTGGTTCTTACAGTTATGCAGATACCAAATATGTCTGTGTTATTTACTATTTTGTGATGTTTATTTAATCAAATGTATTTATTGTAATTGTTTTTATAATGTTTTTTCGAGTAACTTGACTGAAAAAAATTTGACTTTTATTTTTCACCTTTTTTTCCCACCTATAATGTACTAATATACAGAGTTGTATATATATATATATATATATATATATTTATATATATATCACTACCTTATGTCTATGAAGAAGAATACTATTAGGGTATGTTCACACGGCGGGGGTCCGTAACGGCTGAAATTACGGGGATGTTTCAGCCTGAAAACATCCCCGTAATTTCAGCCGTACCGGCATGTGCAGGCGCTTGAACGCCGCGTCAATTACGGCCGTAATTAGCGCTGCTATTCATTGGAGTCAATGAATAGCGGCTCCAATTACGGCCAAAGAAGTGACAGGTCACTTCTTCTACGCGGGCGTCTATTTACGCGCCGTCATTTGACAGCGGCGCGTAAATATACGCCTCGTGTGAACAGACAAACGTCTGCCCATTGCTTTCAATGGGCAGATGTTTGTCAGCGCTATTGAGGCGCTATTTTCGGGCGTAATTCGGGGCAAAAATGCCCGATTTACGTCCGTAAATAGGCCGTGTGAACATACCCTTAAGGTGTTGGGTCAGAGAAAATCCTCTCATAGAGAACAGTGCAGCCTGGGATCACTGTTAGGCTAGATTCGGACGAGCCTTGCACCGTACCGTTTTTCACGTCCGAGGTGTATCCGTGCTGTACCCTGCGGGACTCGGTATCACGCATCCCCCATAATCTAGAGTCTATGGAGGGATGCGTGAAGCACAAAAAAATAGGACATGTCCTATTTTCTCACGGGCCCTTCACACGCTCCGTTGAAACAACGGCCGTGTGAACAGCCCGATTTAATTATATAGGTCCGTGTGAATAAGGCCGGGAAATTGCAGAAAATCTGCAGCATAATACAGTAGCAGCAGAGTGGATGACATTTGAACAAATTTCATCCACATGCTGCGTAAAAAGACCCGCCGAAAAAAAAAACTTTCATAAATTGACCTGTGGTGCGATTTTGTAATCCACAGCTTGTCAATTTATGTTGCAGAATCGGTGCTTTTCTGTTGCAGGTTTTCCTCATTGAATTGAATGGAGAGGTAAAACCTGCAACAAATAACAGATGTTGCGATTCCGCTGCAGTAGGAAAAAAAAAATCTCATTCTTACCCAGAACTCTCTGCTCCTGTGCCCAGCCCTGCCTCCAGGGATGACGTTTTATCCCATATGACTGGTCCAGCCAATCACAGGCAGCAGCGTTCACATGGGATGAAACGTCAACCCAGGTGGCCAGGCTGCAGGACGTCAGAGGGACGCACCACCATAGCTACGTGTAAGGCCTCATTCACACGAACGTATTTTTTCCCTCCCGTAAATACTGGCGTAAATACGGGTCCTTGGTCACACGTATTCGACCCGTATTGCACCAGTATTTACGTACCCGTGCCCGTAAATACGGGTCCGGTGTCACCAGTATTCCACCCGTATTTACGGGCACGTTTTCACTGCAAAATTGCACTGCACTAATCGGCAGCCCCTTCTCTCTATCAGTGCAGGATAGAGAGAAGGGGTAGCCCTTTCCGAGGTAAAAGTAAAAGAAATTCATACTTACCCGTACGTTGCCTTGGGGACGAGTCCCTCTCTTGACATCCAGCCCGACCTCCCTGGATGACGCGGCAGTCCATGTGACCGCTGCAGCCTGTGATTGGCCTGTGATTGGCTGCAGCGGTCACATGGGCCTAAACGTCATTCCAGGAGGCCGGACTGGAGGAAGAAGCAGGGAGTTCTGGGTAAGTATGAACTTCTATTTTTTTACAGGTTGATTTATATTGTGATCGGTAGTCACTGTCCAGGGTGCTGAAACAGTTACTGCCGATCAGTTAACTCTTTCAGCACCCTGGACAGTGACTATCGACTGACGTCGCCTAGCAACGCTCCCGTAATTACGGGTGCACACACGTAGTCACCCGTAATTATGGGAGCCCCATAGACTTCTATGGCCTGCCCGTGCCGTAATTACGGCCTAAAATAGGACATGTTCTATATTTTTCAACGGCCCGGGCACCTTCCCTTAAGCAAACGGAGAGGTACCCGTGGCCAATAGAAGTCTATGGGCCCGTAATTACGGGCCGTAACTACGGCCCGTGATTACGAGCGTTTTTATGTTCGTGTGCATGGGGCCTTAGTATGTTGTTTTTTTTTCTTTACGTGCAATTTTCCGCAGCGGACATCCAGGCCAAGGAACTGCAACACAATTTGGTGCGGTTTTTCAGCCGGAATTCCCTGCGGCGCCCAGGTCGTATCGCTGTGTGCTTTAGGCGAAGAAAATCCTTTCATAGACAACAGTGCAGCCTGTGGTCAACGTTAGTCCTGCCTCCCATACAGCATTTCTTGACTTTGAGATCCAACAGAGACCTGGTAAAAGTAGAGGCTGAAAAATAATATCCTGTGTAAGAGAAACTACACAGAGCAATAAATGCCGAGCAGAGAGTAGCACTTGGCCGTCCCCCTCCATTGTGCCCTGACCTTGCGGGTGCTGACGCCGGCCATCTGTCTTCTTCATATCTATCTTACTATACTTTTTCCATCACTTAGTTATAGTTTCTGACATCTTATTACAATTTATATCGATTTTGCTCCCTAATAGCATCATTACAAGCCAGAACGTTTTGTTTTTGTTATCAAACATTGCTAATTGCCACCACTACAACATTTGCAGAATTTGGCGGGGTGTAATTAACCTGAGCGGCAGGGCATTTGCATTGTGAGTTTTGGCATGTCTAAGCAGCTTGGAGGAGTGGGATAAAAGGGCCATTACCCGGCAGTTGTGAGAGATGTGATGGCGGCTCTTAGTATTCAGCCACTGTGGTATTCATTCATAGCCGGCCACCAGGGGCTACTTTATTCTGCAATTGTCAGATTTGTCTTCTTAATGCTCAGTTCTATTGCGCAGTTCACTGTTAGATTTCCAGCCCCCATGAGTCCCTTCTGTAATGCTTTGTGATTCCTCAGCTGCCTGTTGTGCGGAGACTCAGCGAACGTCTTACATTAAGTTTATTGGAGATCTCACGCATGCAAATCCTTAAACTTACTTTTTGGTGAATTCTTTCATTGGGATTGTGTTATACAGAGTTTTAGCCATGGTGGGATTGGAGGAAATTATTACAGGATAATGCAGGAGTGTTGGCTCTGAATCTGGGGCACCATGGGGCACCGGCAGAGGATGCAGATGCAATTGAATGTTATGATCTCTGGCTCCAAGAGACACATCGGGCAAGTGCCCTTAGTGCCAGGTACTATTTGGCGTAATGTATCCTTACAAAAATCAGTCTATAGCCAGCTATAGATATATGTTAGATGTAGTGCAACTGAAAAGTGTATCTTAATTGAGGTTTGGGGTTTTCTTTCGTTCCCACTTTTCGTAACCTCTCTATACATGCTGAGTGTCCAGGTTTTATCCAAGTGTGATACATGTGCTGTGCTCAGATGACTTTCGCCTCTTCTGCTTCCCCTTCCCCTCATAGCAAGTCTTACAGATGAGAGACGGAGGGAGACTGAAGCTGCTCAACCCCTTTTCTGATATTTACTGTATTACCCTAGATGTATTATTTTTTTTTGGGACTGAGGAGGTTTATAAACATTTAGATAGCATACAGGCAGGGAAAGGGTGACTACAGGCTGCTGGAAGGTAAGGTGTTAACAGCAATGGGACGTTCAATGAGGTCACCAATGTTAATTATATATTGTCCCTCAGACTAAAGTCTCTCATAATAAAGAAAGTTGAGTGATCATTTTAAAAAAGACTGTCAAAAGAAACATCCTTCCCTATATTACCAATCCCTAGCAGCAAGATGTTGGCATGTGTGCTATACTCTCTCGAAATAAATATATATATGTGTGTGTGTATAGCATTCAGCCATAACATTTAAACACCTGACTAATATTGGGTAGGTCTTCCTTGTGACACCAAAACAGCTGTGACCTGTCGAGGCATGGACTCCTCAAGACCTCTGATGGTTCCTGTGGTGTCTGGCACCAAAACGTGAGCAGCAGATCCTATATGTCCTGTAAGTTGTGCAGTGTGGCCTCCATGGATCTGACTTTGTTTTTCCAGCACATCCCACAGATGATCGATCAAATTGAGATCTGGGAAATTTGGAGGCCAAGTCAGCACTTTGAACTCTTTGTCATTTTATTCAGACCATTCCTGAACAATTTTTCAGTGTGGCAAAGAGAGGTAATCAAACATACCCATTATGTTCCCCCGGATGAAGGCATCCCGCCAAAACGCGTGTCGGGTCTGACGCCTCTTTCTTTGCAGAGGGAACATAATGTTTGATTATCTCTCTTGTGCAGTTCTGTTTAGGCTTTGTCCTTCATGTCATTGACGATCTTACTCGATTATCACTTACCGTATATACAGTGAAGGAAATAAGTATTTGATCCCTTGCTGATTTTGTAAGTTTGCCCACTGTCAAAGACATGAACAGTCTAGAATTTTTAGGCTAGGTTAATTTTACCAGTGAGAGATAGATTATATTAAAAAAAAAAAAAATCACATTGTCAAAATTACATATATTTATTTGGATTGTGCACAGAGAAATAAGTATTTGATCCCTTTGGCAAACAAGACTTAAATACTTGGTGGCAAAACCCTTGTTGGCAAGCACAGCAGTCAGACGTTTTTAGTAGTTGATGATGAGGTTTGCACACATGTTAGATGGGATTTTGGCCCACTCCTCTTTGCAGATCATCTGTAAATCATTAAGATTTCGAGGCTGTCGCTTGGCAACTCGGATCTTCAGCTCCCTCCATTAGTTTTCGATGGGATTAAGGTCTGGAGACTGGCTAGGCCGCTCCATGACCTAAATGTGCTTCTTTTTGAGCCACTCCTTTGTTGCCTTGGCTGTATGTTTCGGGTCATTATCGTGCTGGAAGACCCAGCCACGAGCCATTATTAATGTCCTGGTGGAGGGAAGGAGGTTGTCACTCAGGACTTGACGGTACATGGCTCCATCCATTCTCCCATTGATGCGGTGAAGTAGTCCTGTGCCCTTAGCAGAGAAACACCCCCAAAACATAATGTTTCCACCTCCATTCTTGACAGTGGGGACGGTGTTCTTTGGGTCATAGGCAGCATTTCTCTTCCTCCAAACACGGCAAGTTGAGTTAATGCCAAAGAGCTGAATTTTAGTCTCATCTGACCACAGCACCTTCTCCCAATCACTCTCAGAATCATCCAGATGTTCATTTGCAAACTTTAGACGGGCCTGTACATGTGCCTTCTTGAGCAGGGGGACCTTGCGGGCACTGCAGGATTTTAATCCATTACGGCGTAATGTGTTACCAATGGTTTTCTTGGTGACTGTGGTCCCAGCTGCCTTGAGATCATTAACAAGTTCCCCCCGTGCAGTTTTCGGCTGAGCTCTCACCTTCCTCAGGATCAAGGATACCCCACGAGGTGAGATTTTGCATGGAGCCCCAGATCGATGTCGATTGACAGTCATTTTGTATGTCTTCCATTTTCTTACTATTGCACCAACAGTTGTCTCCTTCTCACCCAGCGTCTTACTTATGGTTTTGTAGCCCATTCCAGCCTTGTGCAGGTCTATGATCTTGTCCCTGACATCCTTAGAAAGCTCTTTGGTCTTGCCCATGTTGTAGAGGTTAGAGTCAGACTGAGTAATTGAGTCTGTGGACAGGAGTCTTTTATACAGGTGACCATGTAAGACAGCTGTCTTTAATGCAGGCACCAAGTTGATTTGGAGCAGTAACTGGTCTGGAGGAGGCTGAACTCTTAATGGTTGGTAGGGGATCAAATACTTATTTCTCTGTACATAATGCAAATAAATATATATAATTTTGACAATGTGATTTTCTTTTTTTTTTTATATATAATCTATCTCTCACTGGTAAAATTAACCTAGCCTAAAAATTCTAGACTGTTCATGACTTTGACAGTGGGCAAACTTACAAAATCAGCAAGGGATCAAATACTTATTTCCTCCACTGTATTATACTTGTATCTTGATACATTGTTTCATTCTTTATCTAGGGATTTATATGGCCTTACAGATACACACATTCATTTTTCTACATGTCTCATGCCCTTTTTGTATTATTGCTTATACATGCCTTCTGCATAGACAGACGTCTCTTTCATGCTTTGCATGACTCATCTTTTAATCTTTTGTACCTCCAAATGAAGTTTATATTTTTCAACTATATATTTGTTGTGTTAATTTTACCCCGTATTTTGTAGGCTATATACTGATTATTAGGCATACTTGGTTTAATATGTTCTTGTCCCCACATGGTTTATAGTGGACACTTTATTATGTGTACACTGACAAGATTTTTCTTGAATGTACCAATAGGTTGCCAAGGTTTCCCAGTAGAACATCGTCCAGATCAGCACACTGTCTCCGCCGACATGTTTTCTTCCCATAATGCATCCTGGTGCCATCTCCTTGCCAGGTAAACAATGCACACGCACCCGGCCGTCCACATGATTTAAAACAAAACGTGATTCACGTGGTTGACCTTCCAGTGCTCTATGGTCTAATTCTGATGCCCATTGCTTTTGGCAGTGTACATGGATGAGTTGCATACTAGACCTAGCGATGCTCTACATGTTCTGACACTTTCTGTCATAGCCAGCAGTAATTTTTTCAGCATTTTGTGCTACACTAGCTCTTCTGTGTGGTCGGACCAGGTGGGCTAGCCTGCACTCCGCACGCGCATCAATGAGCCTTGGGTGCTGATGATCCTGTGCTGGTTCCATGGTTGCCCTTATTTGGAGCACTTTTGGTAAGTAATAACCACTACATACTGGGAACACCCCACAAGACCGGCCATTTTGGAGTTTGTCTGACCCAGTTGTCTACTCATCACAATTTGGCCCTTTCACAGCCGCTCGGATCCTTACACTTCTCCATTTTTCTGCTTCCAACACAACAACTTCAAGAACTGACTGATCACAACTTCAAGAACTGACTGATTGCTGCCTCATATATCCCCCCCACTTTGTCAGACACCACTGTGACAAAATAATCAATGTTATTCACTTTACCTATCATTGGTTTTAATGTTATGGCTGAAAGGTTTATATAAATCTCCATCCTGTTGCTTATATAGCTCCATCATATCTTATACACAGATTGTTATCAATCCGATCGGTCCCTGCAGGGCTCATAATCTAAATTCACTATCTTAAATGCACACACATTATTGCCAATTCCATAGTAAGCTAAATAACCCAACAATATGTTTTTTAGGGTGTAGTAGAAAGCCAAAGGACCAAGAGGGAATCCACGCAAACTCAGGGAGAACATACAAACTCCACGATGTTGTTGCTTATGGTCAAATTCTAATCCAGGACATAAGTCCTGCAAACTTTAGAGCCATTATATGTACAGTATGTTGATAGATAGATAGATATATAGATAGATAGATAGATAGATAGATAGATAGATAGATAGATAGATAGATAGATAGATAGATAGATAGATAGATAGATAGATAGATAGATAGATAGATAGATAGATAGATAGATAGGGAAATAGACTATAGATAGATAGATAGATAGATAGATAGATAGATAGATAGATAGATAGATAGATAGATAGATAGATAGATAGATAGATAGATAGATAGATAGATAGATAGATAGATAGATAGATATGAGATAGATAGATAGATAGATAAACAGACAGATAGATAGATAGATAGATAGATAGATAGATAGATAGATAGATAGATAGATAGATAGATAGATAGATAGATAGATAGATAGATAGATAGATAGATAGATAGACAAGAAAATGGTGACAGCACTCTGCGAACACCAATGCCACCTAAAACACTATACATAAATAAATATGGATTACTTCTGAATCTACTTACAATAGTGAGGTTCTTAGCGCACATTTTGATCAAATTGTGTGAGCCCGCCTGCCATGATAAGGTGATTTCACTTATAAGGTGGGTCCCTACGCTGCTTATACACCCTGTTCTGCGTTTAAACCTGCAGAATATACTTGGGGAAGGTAGAAACCAACTAATTAAAATCGCCCGAGGGCAGAATGGAAGGAGTGCAAGATCAAAACTGGAGGCCGTCACTACCCCCACATATATACAATACACAAGAACGTTTGATCAGCACTTTCCAGCAAAAAAAAAAAAAAAATGTATATAGCTGCAAGTATATTCTGCAGGTTTAGTCCCTGAACAGGGTGTATGTGCAGCGTAGGGACCCACCTTATAAGTGAGGTTGCGTTGTCGTGGCAGGTGGGCTCACACAATTTGATCAATATGTGCGCTAAGAACCTCACTGTTGTAAGTAGATTCAGCAGTAATGTGATCTCGCCATTTTCTTGTGTATTCTTTTGCATTCACAGCCGTATTTGCACCTGTATAAAGTTTTTTTTCATTTTGCTGGAATGTGCTGATCTAACTTAATTGTGTATAGATAGATAGATAGATAGATAGATAGATAGATAGATAGATAGATAGATAGATAGATAGATAGATATGAGATAGATAGATAGATAGATAGATAGATAGATAGATAGATAGATAGATAGATAGATAGATAGATAGATAGATAGATAGATAGATAGATAGATAGATAGATGATAGATAGATAGATAGATAGATAGATAGATAGATAGATAGATAGATAGATAGATAGATAGATAGATAGATAGATAGATAGATAGATAGATAGATAGATGATAGATAGATAGATAGATAGATAGATAGATAGATAGATAGATAGATAGATAGATAGATAGATAGATAGATATGAGATAGATAGATAGATAGATAGATAGATAGATAGATAGATAGATAGATAGATAGATAGATAGATAGATAGATAGATAGATAGATAGATAGATAGATAGATAGATAGATAGATACAAGATGTATATGAGGCCTAACTAGAAAAGTTGAAGATGTGTATATAGAAATAAATACATCATATAAATAGGCTAGTAATAGGGAAAATGTGTGTTTACGGTGTTGTAGATATTTCCTGAATACCTAGAGGTACAACGTTCAGCCAGCTCATGAACTCATCTATATGGATCCTGTTAACAATTCCGAGGGCATTGGGCTAGAGGTCAGACCTCAAAAACTCACATTGGATCTTCCATGGCTATAGGCTTTAGGAGCACATTATGACTGTAACACTGGGTCAATGACTACAAGCTTGTTTTCGATCCACTTTCTAAGCTAATTGTTTAGGGGTGAGGAGAGAGAATAACATTTAGTTGAGAGGAAAATCTTCCACTTTATTGAAAAAACCTTTCAAATGACACAAGCACAGAGGGGTGGGTGCACAGAGCTTACGCGTTTCAACCGATTCACTCGGTCTTAATCATGGCATGTCAAACAAAACGCAATCAAAAACACACCCTTTTGGATAGAGAGGCTTTTTGGATATACCATTTAGATACAAGGGTTCCAAAGGGCTTGAACTTGAGAAAAGAACTAATGTTCCATTGTTGATATAAATTCTCTTTCCCTTAACATCATAATGCTTGGTTTGACATTACTAATTCGAGTTCTAGTTTGCATGCTTCTCAATTTTGATCAAACAAAATTATTATATTATAAGCAACTTTAAATGTGATATTTCATGCTCAACTATTGTCTTTTTTTTTTTTCATAATTCTATCAATGTTTTTAAACGAAGTTTCTGTAGACACCATGCATTTGTATATGCCGACTATTCCAGTCCCTGGCTCCCCAGAAAATTCCAGCAGTATTATATCGGTTATAATAATTTATTTAATATTGACTAATTAATCATCAAAACATAGGATTCAAGAACATTTCATCTATTTATCATAAACAATTAACTGATATGATATACCCATTTAGGCTCCCTATCTCAGGTTATGTGTAATACTTTGGGATGGATATAACATGCGCTATACAAACTGACCAGCAAAACAGGTGTATATACACCCTTCATTTAGTTTGAGCAACAAATGGTTAATTGGCTGGAATTCTCAAAAGCTGTCTCCACCCTGTGTAGCCAGGGATTGGGCAAAAGATGGTAATGGGAGTTCCCATACCTGTGATTGGGGATACAAATGCATGGTGAAACAGCAAGGCTGTATGACATGCCATGATTAAGACCGAGTGAATCGGTTGAAACGCGTAAGCTCTGTGCATGTGTAAGTTTTAAATGTTGTTTTTTTTAAAGAAGTGGAAGATTTTCCTTTTAAACTCAGCACTGGATCTCCTTTCTATCATGATCTAACCGAGTGCCACCTCGAGGATCCGTGCGCATATTCTGGGATCGGAACGCCAATATTGGTGACCTGGAAGAAAACTTTCTATTTTTCTATAGACTCTATTACTTGACTGTATAACCTGAGACTTAAAGCCTACTATTCAAACAAATCCCCCTGCTTATACACATTACCATCTATTTTTGGGTAAAAGGGTTGAAAGCTATGATAATGTAGTAATGTATTTGTGGAAGTTTGGAGTTTTTGGATGTCAAAGTAAAAATCAAAGAAGGTGTTTTACATACATAAGCTTATAGGAAACCAACTTCCACAAATATGTTACTACATTATTATAGCTTTCACACCTATCATGTTAAAAAAGCTATACCTAATGGGAAATTCATAAGATTAAGACATATCAATGACACAGATGACAAGACATTTCTAGGCTACAGACCTTAGGAATCGGCTTCTAGAAAGAGGCTATCCTAGCTATCTACTTGAAAAAGCAATAAAGAAAGATTTTAAAAAGGATCAAAAAGATCTCCCTAATTCAAAAAGGAAAAGGAAAAATAATAAAGAAGAGTGCGTCTTTACTTTAACTTTCAAGTACAATTCCCAGGCCCGAACTATCAAAAATGTCATATATAAGCACTGGCATTTAATAGAAGAAGACCCAACCTTAAGAGAAATAGCACCCAGAAAGCCTCTTGTTTCCTTAGAAGGAGTCATACCATCAAAAATAAGCTAGAACGAAACAGATTTACAGAGTTGAATACCACACGGTTAGAAAGATTGATTCCGAAAGGAAACCATCGGTGTGGCAATTGTACATACTGTAAATATAACTCACAGGATAAAGTCCTGAACTTCGGGGAATCACCCATAAGATACAGCAGTTTATCAATCGTAAAACTCAGTTCATAGTCTGCATCATTTTCTGTTTTTGTGGACGTTTCCATATAGGTAAAATAATAAGATGCTTATATGTCCGCTTTAGAGAACATTGTAGGTCAATTACAACAGACGAAAGGGCTCCTCGCCTTATCAACCACATGAGAAAAGAACATGAGGGAGATTTTACACAATTAAAATTTGCAGGAATTGAACAAGTTTCAAATCCATTAAACGGAAGCGACCGCCATAAAATTTTACTTAGAATGGAAGCAGATTGGATAATCCGTGCAAACGCATTGGGACCTGCGGGCCTTAGTGTTAAGAATAATATGGTTAGTAAGTACTATTGAAATTTATTTTAACTCGTTTAGCCACATATTTTTTACTTGTTTAAACTTCACTTAACTTCTTCAAACTCTCCTGGGATGCATGGAGAAGCTAATGGCCGACTCTTTAGAAGAGGTAAATCTACCCTTGGATTTAATAATATTGATTTGTATATAATCCTTGAGCCATTTTTCTGTCCCTTTGCTTCACTGGAGATACACATCCCTCACGCAATTCTGTTAAGGGTTAAGTTTGCAAAATATAGGGGACGCTTCAGATTCTTTGGGACGTTTTCAAGGGTGGAGAAAGGTGTCCTCATCTCTCGTCTTGCCCCGTGTCATATGACGCGGCGGGTCGATGCGTCCGTGGGAACACCCGTTCTAGTACCAAACTCCTAATTGTTGTGGGAGTAAAATCCCTTCCCCGCCCCGCGTGACGGCATATGTTGGGAATTTTCCCCTTTGGCTGCTGGGTAGATGGAGCAACGTCACTACGCTAGAACGACGTCATGTGTTCTACGAGATGACGAATGGTCTCCGGATAAGTTTGTGTAGTGGGATGGCCCTGTGTGTGTTTGGACCTTAGAGATGGCCCTTGGCGGGGGATTTAAAGCCTTCCAATGGTGCTTTGTTTTATAGGTCAGAAGAAGCGCTGTCTAGCGCAAAACTGATTGTAACCTAGTCCTGGCTGCGACGTCCTCCCTGTGAAGTTCATTTTGGACTCTTTATGCCACAATACATGACATTTTTATACTAGACAGGTGAGTGCCACGGTTTCTATTTTCTATGGATTGTTCAGAACACTTTGTAATATTTTGCTGAGCACCACCCAAAGTCTGAAATAGGAACCTTTGATCTAATCCGCAATATGTTGACTTTTTGACTTGTATATCCTGCAGTGGTGCCAACTTCTTCTCACCTATGATTGTTTACAAAGTCATCCCAATAATTGAGGACATGACTCGTTAGTTGTTATATATAAGCAATTCTTAATGACTAGTTGGCTGCAAATATTGCCCCTTTGGCATAATATGATGATTGCTCTTCAAGAGGAGCTAGGATTTGATGTGGGAATGGCAACAAAAAGACAAATTTGGCACATGGTATGTTGGTACTTCAGACATTGTCTAACGATACTACCCATACATTTTGCTGGCAAGGACAAAATACTGAAATATCCATCATCTGGTATGCCGTTTGTTGGCAAGTGTTATCATGGGTGTAAATGTCGGGGGTGCAGAGGTTACAGTCACAGCTTGGCCCTAGTGCCTGATGTGGCCACATAGCCCCTGTACCAAATATGACAATAATAACATTAGAAATAGAACATGATGGTTGGGGGACTCTTGTAATTTTATCTATGGTTTGGGTGTCAGCATGCTTGCAGCAAGGTTCCAGATCTCTACTTGAATAGCCAACATTGGAGTTTTCCCTATGAATCTCACACTTTATCTTTTCCTAGGAAAATAATGTCACTTCAAAATTTCATACAAGTAACAACAGAGAATAATATTGAATAACAGAGAATAATATTGAATAACAGAGAATAATATTGAATAACAGAGAATAATATTGAATAACAGAGAATAATATTGAATAATATTTTTGTACAAAAAATTTCCAAAAATCTTAGGTCTCCCTTCAGGGGCGGACATACCATATGTGCAACCTGTGCAGCTGGGGGCAAGGCACCACTACCTTTAAAAAAAGGTAAAACGTGTTTCTTACTGTCTATTAGGGTCCTTTTACACCGGCCCATTTTGGCCGTAACAACGAGCGCTGTTTAACGAGACAACTCGTTGATCGGCGCTTGTTTGCTCCTTTCACAAGGAGCTATGATCCGTAATGTATGGAGATAAGCGATTGTCACTACGATCATTCATCACTATGCCTTTCCATCATGTTGGCAGCACATCACCCTTTTTTTTACGAGCGTTTGCTCGTTCATCGGCTGATCATCGCCCTGTCTACACAGGGCAATGATCGGGAACGAGCGTTCATATGAATGATCGTTGCCAGATAATTGGGCCATGTAAAAGGGCTTTTATATCGTATTCGCTCATTCCAACCCATGCCACAATTACTGGTGGGTTGGTACACTGGTGAAAGATTTTCTAGCGAGCCATGATTATGGTGGTCTATGGCAAGCAACCTGTTGTCATTAAATTGAGAATAGGTAGTCAAGGGGCCAATAAACTGTAGCACAAGGGCCCACTGCTGTCAATGTCTGTCCATGGCTTCTTAACATAGGATTTTTGTCTGATGCTTACAACTGCATGAAAACAATATTTAGTTTTTTTAATGTGCATTTTCGCTGTTATTTATTTATCGAAAAAAAATGGTAGATAAATATTCCATACCTAGAGTGTCCTGAGTTCAGATAAAAATGCTCAACAAAAACACTGCATTTTTAAGACTCTGGTTGCCTATTTGCCAGGGATGAAATGGCGTAGATTTGCACTATAAATTCTGTCAGTTTCTGGTGTCAATTCTTGTAAATTTATAAGACCGTGTGTGGCCTCACCAAATGGCAGAGGTGTAAACAAAAAAAACTAAGTATAGAGTGTTTAATAAATCCCCCCGTGTATGTAGATATTCTCATGTTTCACTATAACCTAAATTAACATTTGGAGTTTTTTTTAAAAAAAAGTTAAAAAAAAACAAAAAACAACAAAAACACCACTGATAATACAGGTATGAGTGATATTCAACATATTGTGCAACATAAACCTCTCATATAAAATCTACATTTGTCTTTAGAAATCTTCAGATAAGCGCTGATTTAAAAGTTCCTCAATGTAAAAAACAGAAAATTGAATGCGAACTGCGTTAAATATTTTAGAAAATAAAAACAAAACATTAATACGGCATGTTCTTTTTGACAAATCTAAACATTCCAGGGGTAAAGATGTGACAGTTCTAATTTGAGAGGTCAAGAGTTAATTGCAGGCTGAATTTCCCATGGTTCACTGAACGAGGATTTATTTGTCAGTTTTTCTGAATGAAGAATAAGTGGAAAATAATCAACTCCTCTCAAATGTCAATTCCTTGTGTTTACATAATGACTTAAGAACGTGTTAAATTGTTATAGTATCAATTTTAGCTGGGGAAAAAAAAAATTGAATTTTAATTTTTTATTTTTGGTGATTCCCTGTCATAATCAATAGCAAAATTGCACTTCTTCCACATCAATTACTTTACCCAAGAAAACAAAGTCTCCCGCTCTATACTATCATTAACCTACAATAAATCTGCCACCTTACACTAAGGTTTCATTTCCGTTATCTATTTTCAGCCACAATTTTTTTTTAAAGGCACTTTTATTTATGGCAAAGACGGTTTCTTTAAGAAAATATAGTAATAAAAAAGAATTTTACAGCAAAAAAAACTAATAATTGCTAAGGAGCCAATTAAATTCTGAAAGCGAGATGAAACCGTACTTATTTCCCCTGGTGATTTTATGCTTTTAAACTGCCTTCCGTGTTAGGGAGAAAAAAAAAAAAAAAGAGAGAGAAAATATAATTTCTGAAGCTGACAGAACTCATTGTTCGAGAAATTTTAAATTCAAAAAAGTTAATAAAGCCAAAGTATAAGATGAAGGGAATTTGCATTTCACAGATTAACAACATGTACAGCAAGAAAGGAGATCTGCCTTGCCCCAGGTGATAATTTAAGAAACCTTTGCATATTTTATTTAAAACTGGGCCCAGTTTGGCTGGGTAATAAAACAGACAGATAATGATTAGAAGGTCAGCCCTTCAGGGCACACAGCTTGGGCCCTAGCAAATACCAAACAATGATCCCACAAGCCTGGCTTGCTGAAGATTAGTCTAATTGCCTGCTGATGTTTTATTTTTTTCTGAAGTTCCCCCCCCCCCCCCCCGCTCTCTTTCGAACACTAAGCAGGGTGGCAGTTTCATATTTGCATTTTTTTTAATTCATCAGCTCTGATAAGCAGAAAGTTTGTCTAAAAATTCTCCTACTCCTCCTCCTAAACAAACTTCCACCCTTCCGCTGCCTTCTGGATATTTATTTATTTTCCTTACTTACAGCACTTTTTTTTTATTTGTTTTTTATATTTTTTATGAGATGATGTATTGCATTTTTGGTGAATAGTTTTAACTAGGAATGACTCATTTTTATGTTATGTTTCAAATGTCAAATGTTATTAATGTGTTACTTAATCGTTACTTTCTTCTCCATTTTCTATGAGGTTTTTTTTAATAAAAATTGGCAGTTGTGAAGAAAAAAAAATCTACCACTGCCAATACTACTACCACTATTAATATTACTATTACCATTACTACTATTACCACTACTACTACTACTTCTACTGCTACTATTACTACTACAATTATGACCACTACCAATACTACCATTACTACTACCACTATTAATATTACTATTACCATTACTACTATTACCACTACTACTACTACTTCTACTGCTACTATTACTACTACAATTATGACCACTACCAATACTACCATTACTACTACCACTATTAATATTACTATTACCATTACTACTATTACCACTACTACTACTACTTCTACTGCTACTATTACTACTACAATTATGACCACTACCAATACTACCATTACTACTACCACTATTAATATTACTATTACCATTACTACTATTACCACTACTACTACTACTTCTACTGCTACTATTACTACTACAATTATGACCACTACCAATACTACCATTACTACTACCACTATTAATATTACTATTACCATTACTACTATTACCACTACAATTACTACTTCTACTGCTACTATTACAAATACTACTAATACTACTATAATTATGACCACTACCAATACTACCATTACTAATATTACCAATACAATTACTACCACTATTACAAATACTACCATTACTACTAGAATTCTGCCTACTACCAATACTAATATTACTACTTCCACCACTTTTATTACTACTACTATTACTACTACCGTTATTAAATCGATTACTACTACTACTATTAATATTACCATTACTACTATTACCACTACAATTACTACCACTATTACAAATACTACTAATACCACTATAACTCTAACTACTAACAATACTACTATTACTTCTACCACCACTTTTATTACTACTACTATTACTATCACTATTAATATTACTACTTCCATTACTACTATTAACACTACAATTACTACTTCTACTATTAAAAATACTACTAATACTACTATAATTACGACTACTACCAATACTACCATTACTACTACCACTATTAATATTACTATTATCATTACTACTATTACCACTACACTTACTACCACTATTACAAATACTACTAATACCACTATAATTCTAACTACTAACAATACTACTATTACTTCTACCACCACTTTTATTACTACTACCACTATTAATATTACTACTACCATTACTACTACTATTACCACTACAATTACTATTTCTACTGCTACTATTAAAAATACTACTAATACTACTATAATTACGACTACTATCAATACTACCATTACTACTACCACTATTAATATTACTATTACTATTACCACTACAATTACTACCACTAATACAAATACTACTAATACCACTATAATTATGACTACTACCAATATTACCATCACTTTTATTACTACTACTATTACTACTACCACTATTAATATTACTATTACCATTACTACTATTACCGCTACAATTACTACCACTATTACAAATACTACTGTAAATATGACTACTACCAATACTACTACCACTACTTTTATTACTACTACCATTATTACCACTACAATTACTACTACTATAAATATGATTACTACCAATATTACTATTACTACTACCACCACTTTTATTACTACTACTATTATTACTATCATTATTACTACTATTACCCCTACAATTACTACTTCAATAATTACTACTACTACTACTACAACTACTACTACTACTACTACTACTACTACTACTACTACTACTACTACTATTACTACTACTACTACTACTACTATTACTACTACTACTAATAATAATACATTTACATGTGAATATTTATTTTACTACATGACACAAAGTTAGTCTAAGCCCTACATTCCATCAAGGTTGGACAGACAGAGATGTAGCCAGACTTATGACGCGGTCTAAATGGATTTTCTCAATTTACATATTCCAGATCAGAGAGGGTTATCCTAAATTATTCAGCTTAGTTATCGAAAAAATAAGTTGGGAAAGTAATTTAAAGGGGTGGTCTCATAAGGACAAATCCTTTCCATATGGCCTATAAAAGCCAGGGGAGTAGCTATAGGGAAATGAAGAGGTAGCAGTCGCATCCGAGCCCTGGTGCCTAAAAGGGCCCAAAGGAGACACCAGTATTATACATGGCACATGGTAGGTAGCTCTGTAAGGGTATGTTCACACAATTAACAAAATACGTCTGAAAATACGGAGCTGTTTTCAAGGGAAAACAGCTCCTGATTTCCAGACGTTTTTTGAGCAACTCGCGTTTTTCGCTGCGTTTTCACGGCGTTTTTTACGGCCGTTTTTGGAGCTGTTTTCAATAGATTCTATGAGAAAACGGCTCCAAAAACGTCCTAAAAACGTCTTTTGACGAGCCGTCATTTTACGCATCGTAATTTGACAGCGACGCGTAAAATGACAGCTCGTCTGCACAGAACATCGTAAGACCCATTGCAAGCAATGGGCAGATGTTTGCCGACGTATTGGAGCCGTCTTTTCAGGCGTAATTCGAGAAGTAAAACGCCTCCATTACGTCTGAAAAGAGGTCGTGTGCACATACCCTAACATATTTTGCATTGTGGTCCAGGATCTTTCAGTTATGCCACTGATTAGGACATACGGTATGAACGCCATAGTGGGGGTTCCCCCACTCAGGTTTCTACACTGTAAACAATAGAGCAACTCTCAAAATGTTAGACCCAGTCAATTTATGTATTACATCGTCAGCCATTCATGTATTACTACATATACCCTGCAGCAAAATATATAGCCACCTACAGCTTCCTAACTGATAACAGCTGATCACCGGGGTTATCTGAAGCTGGAACGGAGGTGACCAAATGATCGCCCAATTGACTTCATTTTTAAAAGGGGTTGTCTTGATGAGTCCAAAATTTATTAATACATTTTACTTTATATAACATATCATACCATTACCAGTTGAGAAATACATACCTAGTCATTGAGACATATACCTGTCATTGATCCCTATATTTACTACTGGTACCGGGACTGATAGGAAAGTGGGGGTCCAATGGTTTACATTTCTTTAAACAAGAGAGAATGTACATATCATCTCAAAAACGTATTTAAAAAAAAAATAGAAAAATGTTTTTGTGTAATATTGAAATCTTGATCATCAGTAGCACTAACAACTTGACATAAAGTAAACCAGCTCTTAACTGATTAAACAAATTATCCAGAATTATTATCCAAATTATTTTAAAATGATACAAAAAAATGTCAAATTAGTCTGGATTCTTTTGATGGGTTTCACATCTGTCCTTTGATATGAATGACTTTCCAAGATTTGCCATCAAACGCAACCAAGAATGACTCAAAAAGATCCAACGTATTAGATCAACTTTTCCACAGATATCTGTCTTCAGTTTGAGTTTGTCATGCTTGTTTGTGCTACAAGTAGGTGCCGACAGTTGGCTAAAATTGGTCTGAATAGCCCTCTTTGGCCATCGAAAATGCAAAAAATCTATCGCAATCTATACTTAAAGGGGTGTTCCCATCTTGCAGATTTATGGCATAGCTAAAGGGTATGCCATTAAGCTCCGATAGATGTGGGTCTCACCTCTGGGACCCACATCTATCTCTAGAACGGGCCCCCCTGACCTCCGTCCTAGTGGCTCTAGCCACTGACTGAACGCGTTTTGCCATGCTGCTTCACGAACTCCCATAGAAGTGTATAGGAGTTACAGAAACAGAATAGCACAGCAAGCTACGCTGTATCCAGGACTCAGGAGCTACAGAAACGTGTGTAGCTGGCGGTGCTACATTATTTCCATTACTCCCATTCACTTCTAAGAGGGCTCTGCAAAAAGTGTAGCAAAACGCACTCGGGCGTTTCCGGAAATCCTAACCAACTGATCAGGCAGTGGCCGGAGCCCAGCAATAGCGGCAGATGGTAGGACAGGGTGAGGAGGTCCCTTTCTAGAGACAGTTCCCAGAGATACAACCCGCATCTATTGGACATTTATGTAATGTTCTAGATGCAAATACCCCTGTAAGACATTTATCTAGGACTCCAGAAAGACCCTAAATCTGTGAGGAGGCCATGAAAGGGTGTAATAGATGATTGGCCTGTGAAGGGCAATTTTACATACAATGTGTACTTATATACAAATAATATATACGTTAATTAGGCACTCACAGTTCTGTGGGAGTGAGAGGAGGACTGTCAAGGTGGGAGAAGGGGAAAGCTGCAGAGGGTTCTAGATGTTGAGACGTGTACCATAATATTCTGCTGTATTTTGAAGGAGCAGACGAATATTATAAAAACACATAACTTAAAAGGGGTGTCTTCATGAGACAACCCCTTTAAGGTGTGGTCTACTTGGGCGGAGTCTAAGGCTCTTGATAATCTGTGCACCTACTGGCTCCTGAGAAGTAAATCTGATACTATTCATCCCCATTCTCTATGGATAGTTTGATTCTCTATGTGGTTTTCTGTCTCCACAGGCATCAAAATGTAAAGTAAGCAAATATGGAAGGTAGGAAAATAAAGTTATAATGGGAAATTAAAGGAATCCCTTGAAATCCAATATAACCTAAATATCAATGGTCTCTGCTCACAAAATAGTAAGGCGTTCAACAATTAGTTCAACATTTGGTTGAAGAGAGTCTTCCTTTTGATCGTCATCGACTTCTCAGAGCCAAAAACTTGTCAAATTTCAAGAGACAACTCTTATATTTTGACTTTGCTGGTTTTTTCTTTGAGTGAAATCTTGACAAGTTCTTCCATACTGTACATGATTTTGTACAGTGTTTATGTAAAGACTATCATACCCCAGTCTCAAATCTATGAATAGGTGATGGACATTGATGTTACATTTCTAAAATGTTTGTAAAATCCTCAGAATTAAAGATTTAGGATCTCCAGTTGATTTGCCCCTCCTGATACCATATTCTGTAGGTAGTTTGCACGTGTGACTTATGTAACAGATTCAACACGCCGTGTAAAATAATTGTACTGTGTAGTGCCCCCTTCTGCTCATAATGATGTCCACCTATCTCTATCTGTCAATCGAATGACATCACTTCCTGTCTCAGTGACCACGGAGTCCAGTTTGTAACAGACCTAACTGTTCTGGTCATAGACAATGATTTACATAGGGGCCCTAAAGAAAAATGGGCAAGAAAACTCCACCCATGAAGCCAGATTAGTGATGGGAGATGGCTGCCAGTCCTGGGAGGACATGTGCTTGGACTAGGGGATGGTATACAGATAAGTGGGAAAAAGGTCGTAATGTGAATTCACAGATGTCTTGATCTACTTTTTCTCCTCTGAACTGCATGATCTCAGCTGTTGTTTCATCATCTTCCTTTTACGTCTCTCACCAGAAAACGGGATCCTCTTGTTTGGTGCTGTTTAGACTGGGTTACAAAGTCTAAGGAAGCTCACCGTTCCACACCCTTAACCTCCACAAGGAGGCATGGACTTTCCCAAAAAGATTCCCAGGTTGTGTTCCACAGAATACTCCCTGATCAGTGGTAGATGCGCAGTAATGGAGTCAGGAACATATCCAGGGGTCGTCAACGGATTAGTAGTCAAGAAGTAGCAAGCCGGAAGATGAGACAGAACCGTAGTCAGGAGTCAGGCCAGAAGCCAATACCAGGAGCTAAACCACGTGAATGGGAGGAAGGTGTAATGCTGTGCTCCACCGCTACTAATGTGTCAGTGTTGCAGAGTATAGAGCTGTTTTCACAATGAAGCGAAAGCAGCGAAAACAGCTGATTGTTGGGGTGCCAAGAAATAGAGCCCCACCGATCAAAGATCAGATATTGATGGCCTATTTTGAATTGTACTGTAAACAATTTGCAACATCTGAACATACCCTTAGCCTCTGCTGACTTCTGCATCTTAGCTTTCATAGATTCAAGTGGTTATGACATGAAAAGTAGAGCTGCATGCAACTTTATTTTTCCCATCAAATGCGACGGCATCTGCAATGGAGTCTTCAAACAAAGCCTCCCACTCAGATGTGAACATTGTCTTCGGCTATGTAGGTGATTCAAGCCTAGCAATTTTATACCTTTCAGCAATTCCTCTTGCTCTATTTAAAACACACACACGTTACTTTAGTTACTTGGCATCCAGGACACAATTCAGATGGAGGACAATAAAAAAAAAGTTAAAAGAGATTAACGAACCTCAGAAGTGATCAAGACAAAAGTAGAATTCAAGGCACACATTCAAGTTAATGGCCAACTACGTAATTCATGGTGCTCATGCTGAATCTTCCAGCGTTGGAGACTCTCTTTCCAGTGGCTTTTCACTCTTTCTAACAGGGGGATCTCGAGTGGGAGGTCCCTATGCCCTGATCGGGCAAATAATAATTTGTTATCTTGGTTCCAAAAACCAAAAGAAAATAATAAGCAAAAATACTTTCCATATATCAGAAAAATTTACGAGGATTTCGTTTTCCCACTTCTGTTTCGACTCGAGCAGGGGAACAGACTGGTGGCCCAACTTAATGACCTAATGGTCACCGTTCACAGGTCTACTGATAGATTACAATCTACCGTATGGCCATCACTGGTATAAATAGATATTCTAATGACAGACGTTGATGAGTTATCATTACCACACAATGGTCGGACCGCCACCAATCAGACATTAATGTCTTCCATGCGACAACCCCGTTAATCCATCAAACAAATAAACAATAGCTAAATGTATGAGTAGCTGAGTAAAGACCTGACCATTTTAGTACCACAAATCCAGACAATTCCAAGGGGTTCACAAACTTTATTTTCCACTTATAGGCTATATTTGACCTCTTGTTTGTGCCTTATGATTTCCCAATATGCTGTAACAATTCATATCCTAATATTACTCTTTTGTCATTGTCTACTATGGGGTATGTATATATTAAGCACTTAAAGAATCCTCTAAAGTATTTAATAATTCTCTTTTTCTCCATATTATAAATTCCTTTTCAGGTTGTCCCAGGCCTGGACTGCAGCTTCAAATAAACATTCTGAGGCGGATTCTTTTGATTAGGTTTACATTTCTTTAACTGTTGCCTCTAAACTTTTATGATGTCCCTTTTGGGCACTTTTTAATACTCCCTGAGGATATATAGAGCAAAACAGTTCTGTTCTACAAAGTAATTTCTAAGTATATTCAGCCCCATGCTGTATCCTTCAGCTGTGAAACTATCTCCAGAGATGAGAAGTCCCCAAATCTAGATATATATATTATTTTTATTTATTTTCAAGTTTATTTTTAATTTTTCCTTATTTTGTTGTTAGTTTGTGGTTTGTTTGTTTTTTGCCTAGGAGATATATTTTAAATAATTACTGGGAAATATGAATTCAAAGGTATGTTGGAAAACTGGGCTGATGATCATTTATTGAACTAAAAGCAAAAATCAAATAATTAAAAAAACAAAATAAATAAATAAAAATAGTTTGAACAAAATAATTTAAAAAATAGATCTTTGAAAATTAAATTATAAAATGTGATGTTACAGAGCCCGTGATAGCAGAGAGCCGTGTGAATCCACGTTGTCACCACGGGATTTGACGTGGGGCTAAACTGGGGAGTAGAGTCTAAGCGGACCCCTGGTTTTCAACCTTCCACCCTTGTACAGGGATCTGGACTTCTCTGCAGGGGAACCCCAGGTTGCTATCGCCAGGGTTGTCTTCCATGGTGATGGCCAACGTAACAGGATTAGAGTTAGATTAACCTGGTTTGGTGCAGCGAGAGGTCAGGGCTGGCTGAAGGGTACAAAGCGGTAGCCTATGCTCATGGCAGGCGGCAGTAGTTTGTTACAGGTAACAAGGCAAAGGGTCAGGGCAGGCGACAGGCACGGATGGTCACGATACAGGCTGAGGAAATCCAATAAATAAGATAGCTGATACTCTTGGAACACTGGAAGAAAGAGCAAGAAGAGCACTCAGGGCAGAACGCCGGCAGTGAGGGAGGATGCCAGACGCGGACCTTGGAGCAATGGAGCGGCGCCGGGCAAAAGAAGGACGCCGAGCGCAGGTAAGTAAGTGTCCATTACATAAGACATATACAAAGACTTTAAAGGTATTGGGGCAGATTTACTAATTCTGTGTAATATTTAGACAGCGTAAACTTAGACCAGACAGTCAGAAGATACACCAAATTTATCATACATGCGATATGATAAATTTGTCGCATTTTGCTAGAAATGTTAGACACTTTCATCTTCCTTATACCACATTTTTGGCACAATTTTGTCACACGTCGGCGCATTTTATGCCACATCCCCTTTTGCTAATTCATGTACTTTTCCGAAAAGTATCAAGTGAGGTTCAGACATCTGTTCTTTTTGGCGCAAATCAAAAATAGATTTATCTGAATTGATTTGCGGGAAAAGGTGCAACGTAGGCCGGAATTCTGGTGCAACAACAAAAGCAAATCTGATCGATTGTGTTTAAAACAACACTATCTCCTTCAGTCCGTAAACATATCAATCCTTATATTTACTTTAGCTCCGTAATACGGACAGAAAAAAAACGGATGTTATATTGATGAAAAATGCATTTGTGTGAAAGCCGCCTTAAAGGGGTTCTCCAGTAATAAAAAAATGATTGCCTATATTTAGATATCTGATCGTCGGGGTCCAACTCCCCACCGATCCGCTGTTTTGAAAGCACCTCTGCTTTCCCTTAATTTCTTATCTGCTTGGACTGTGAATCGCCGACGCCCTTGTATAAGCGGTTCATAGTTTTATAGCCTTCTCCTATTCAAGTGAATGAGAGAAGGCTGTATTACTGTGAACCGCTGCTGTGTCGGCGAGTCACAGTACGAGCAGTGACAGTAATGAAGGGGAAGCAGTGCCGTGGCCCCTTTAAAAAAGCTGATCGGTGGAAGTGCCAGGAGTCAGACCTCCATTGATCAGAGATTGATGGCCTATCCTGAGGATAGATAATACATTTTTTATGACTGGACAACCCCTTTAAGTCTCTTTCAGACGGCTATAATGTGGCTGCATTTTAGCGTCCTTATTACGGTCGCAAGTCCTGACCTGATCATGGGTCTAATGACCCGAACTAAGAGCATCATAGATCTCATAGCTCCTGTTAGTTTGGGTCAAAAGACCCGCGGTCATGCCAGGACTTGGGGCCATAATACGGGCACCCTGCAGCCATCTGAATGTAACATACAGTACAATATAATTGAATCAGGTTTTAATAAATCCCATCCACTTACAGTATAAGCCCCAATGCACACAAAATACGAAAAATAGGACAGGCTCCATAATTCCCGGCACAGTTCTACGGCACGGATAGCCATCCGTAGCGATAGGGAAAGGTGTCTACGGCCAATCGAACTGAACGGGTCCGTAAAACCGCGGACCTTGTTACGGTCCACGGTTTTACGGTCGTGTGCATGGGGCCTCAAAGCTCTGCAGCGGATTCTAGGTATACCATATCTGTTGGAGCGATGCCATGAATTTTCATCATGGATTTCATCAATTGCAACATAATACATGCGAATTTCATTGCAGAATTTGCTGCAGATTTCTGGGCCGACTCAAGCACAAAATAATGATATGTGAACCCGGCTTTAGTCTATTTCTTGTGTATTTTCCTAAAATAATATAAAATATATTAGAAAACTGGGCTGATGATAATTTATTGAACTAAAACCAAAAATGAAATAGTTAAAAAAAGAAATAATATTATAAAAATTGTACCAATAATTTCTAAAAACTTTCAAAATAAAAACATAAAATAAAACAGATACAAAATAGACATTCACAATATTGGATTTCAAAAGACTCTTTCTCCTTCCGTTCACGCACACAGAAATCATTAGCTCGTCTATTATAATAGTCCACCAGGTCTTCAAGGCTTCTGGCCGCGTCCTGTTAGGTGTTATGGTCTTTTTGAGCATTAAGGTGACTTAACAGCCACATCACAGGCGTTAAATTCACATTGAAAGATCTGGCATATCTCAAAGTACAGTCCTAGCGCGCCAAGATCATTCAGCAGGAATTTGTGTAACCACAAACTAGTGTGAAATGCAGGTTTAATCCCTATTTTAGGAGTAATTAAGCATTCAGCCTCCTCCAGATCAGAGGAGACTTTGTTTTAAAAGACGGATTTGGTTCCTGTGTAATTTTGATTTGATTAAATGGAGCGTTGTTTTCACACTTGTGACATAAAATCCTTCTGATTTATTGGAATTGGCTGTAGAGAGATTGGTAAATTGTTTACAAAATTGGGATTTTTTTTGGAATCGCCTGATTTTTCATATGTGCGTTGATAAATTTTGAATAATAATAATTCAAAAAGATCCTAATCAATGCTCTATGTTAATTTGTTTATTTTTTCTAAATATATTTTTACCCTAAGGACCATAATAATCAACAAAAATGTATCACTTTTTACTACAGGCGACTTTAACAGCTATATATTTTTTATTTTTTTAGGCTATTCTGTCATTTTTGCTTGTGACAGCTCGGACTTTATTATAAAACATTCTCTATAGAAAAAGGTTTGTTTTTTTCACCATTATTATGGCCACATCCTCATATATGTGTTCGGTAGGTTTAAGGGGTTTTACCATGAGGGACATTTATGACATATCCACAGGATATGTTATAAATGTCAGATAGATGCGGGTCCCACCTCTGGGACCCGCACCTATCTCTAGAAAGGGGACCCCTATACCCTGTTCTACCTCTTTGTGTTCCGGCTGATTTCCGACCATGAAGGAGAACACAGTGTAGCACACATGCAATGCTACTTCCGTAACCTCCATTCAGTTCTATGGGAGTTACGGAAACAGTGTAGCTCAGCAAGTTACTCTTTTTTTCTTAACGCCCGACCATGTAATCGGTAAGTGGTCGGGAGGAAGCGTGAGCACAAAAAGATAGAACAGGATTTAGGGGGCCCCGTTCTAGAGACAGGCCAACCTCAAAAAAATAGCTCCAGACCATTATCCATCCTCCACCGAATATTACAGAAGGCACTATACATTCCAGTAGGTTGCGTTCCTCCTAATATCCGGCAAACCCAGATTCCGCCATCAGACTGCCAGATAGTGAGCCGAAGATACATTCCTCCAGGGAACACGCTGCTCCAGAGTCCAGTGGCGATGGCTTTACACCACTCCAGCTTGGCATTGTGCATGGTGATCTTAGGCTTGTGTTCAGCGACCATGGAAACCCATTTCATAAAGCTTCCGGTGGCGCAGTTCTGGTGCTCATGTCACATCCTATGATAGCACCAAGTTTAAAGACACTGAGCTCTTCAGTACAGTCCATACTGCTACCAATGGTTTGTTTTTTTTGTACCATGCACGTGAACGATTTTAAAAATGATGATAATTGATGGCCAGCTGTTCTCACACTAGTGAGGTGCAGTATTCAGCTTTCAGGGGTGCTAACCCTCAAAATATTCACAATAGAGTTGAAAATTTGATGGCTGAGCAACTATGACTTACACATGTACAGATGGTATGGCTTCAGCCAAGATCTGATGGCACGATGTTGTCTTAGGCCGGGTTCCCACGTAGCGTAAACACCACTGAATTGATTTTAAAAATCTCATGCACACGGTGCAAAAACAAAAAAAACAACTTCAAAAACAATGTGGTGCGGTTTTTGGGATGGAATTTTGATGCGGGTTCCAGGCTGGATATGCTGCGTGGTCTTTACACAGCGTATCGGACCTGTGGAAACTCGGCCTTAAGGTGCAGGTACAGCTTGTAAGATCCCAATTGGCCAAATGTTTAGAACCATTGCTTTAAAATAAAGTTTAGTAGGAGAGTAATTGAGCACTGTCAGCAAAATGTCAAAGTGAGGCTCAATTTACAACATGTTTTACCGTAAAGTTGGCGGTTTATGTCTGGAACCCCCACCAAAAAAAATATCCGAATATATAATGTCCAGAGACTTCTATGGGACAGATGTATGACATAAGAGTCTCCTCTTGACACACATGTGAAAGGTTTAAGTCTGGATACAATTTTTATTGTATTGAAAAACATGGACTACATCAATTTTCAAAACAACAGGTCACCACAAAAAAGTTGAGGTATGTGTTTTTTTTTGTGTTTTTTTTTTAATGGAAGTCCATGGTGGACCTACAATATACAATCACCCCCGAAAATAGGAGACAAATCCACCATGTCTGAAGTGGCCTTAAGAGGGTTTTACGTTGGGCGATTACCGGGCAGACAAGCATTTATGGAACACTTGTTCGCGAAAATTGCCCTGTTTTAAAAAAGTTAAATATTATCATTGTCGGCAGCACATCTTGATGTGTAAACAGGGAGACGCGCTGCCGACATGATAATAACGTATGGGGACGAGCGATGAGTAACAACCGCTAGTCCCATCCATAGCTCCGTGTGACAGGAGCAAATGAGCGACGATCAACGATGTCTCGTTGATCGTCGCTCGCTGCACCTGCCGCTTTTCGGCCGGTGGTAGAAGGGCCTTTAGATTTCTGCTGTAGAGTGTCCAGAGGAATCACACATGGGTTAGTCCCATTGTAACGCAATGGAGCTAATCTGCGGCTCGTCAACAAGTAAGCCACGACAATAATGAACATGCTGCAGATTTTAAAGTCCGAAACGTGTTCATTATTCTGTGCAGATATTTTCCAGAAAAAATACTACCCCATTCACATGCATTGCCAGTGGAATGATAGCGGATTCTGTCAGGATTTGGGCACGGAATCCACGCCTAAATCCTGACACAATCCTGAACGTGGGAACATGGCCTATCAGTGATGTCATCAGAAAAGAGCTTATATTCCATCTATTGTTGAGAAAAGTCCATCCTTTGTATAGCACCTCTTTCCAATTCTCCTTTATTCGTGTTATATACCTTATTGTAGATGGTTTGACCAATGGAACAGATTAGAAAATCAGTCAGAACTGATCTTTTTAGTACTACAGTAGGATCGATAACATTCTTTGATCTTTTGTCAGCTTTAATTAGAAGGTTATTTCCAGCATTGGGAAAAGTTTCTCAAAAGTCAAAACCTTACAAAAAAAATTGGTTTGCTTTTCAAAAACAGTTGTGCTATTTTACAAGACTGCTGACGATGCCTAAGATAGATGTCGGCCGAATTATAATTTGGCCAACAGCTACAGTATTTCTCCTGACTTAGTCATGAACATGCACACTCAGCCAATCCTATATTTATTTCAGTGGTGAAAGGGATATAGGCACTACCATTGCTAGATACCAAGGATAGGCCATGTCTCGATGCCTCTATTCCCCGACATTTGCTGTTGGGGACACTTTTGAGGCTCTCATACTCTTGAGATGGTCAGCAGATCCTTCCAAAATTGGTGGGTTTGGTCAGCTTATATCATGAATGTATGGCCAGCTTAAGACCCTTTTTCCTTGTGGCTTGAAAGTTACAAATGTATGTCTGGTCAGACTTGACAAAGGTTGTTTTTTTTAACAGATACCAATACTCTTTTTCTAGTATCAGAAACATCATGAGCCATGCAACTTTTTGGAAAAACATTTGTGACAGATATCACTCAAATTAGATAAGCTTTTACACAAAGTCAACATTTTTGCTTTCAGGATTAGCAAATTTGCCCCAATGGGGTCACGTTACTTATATTACAATATTGGACCCTAATGATAGGTTGGTTGATAAAAAGGAGTCATGGCAATGGGATTTTAGATATAATTATTTAGTAGAAGGTTCAATGTCATTATATTTAATTATATTTAATACCAAAAATCCCTTCATTAATAACTGAAGATAAGTAAAGTGCAGTCTGACAACGAGAACGACCCGTCTGTCCATCTGTGTTAGTGAGTATCATATTTTGTAGTGACTCATGATGATGGATATAGGGTCTGACACCATCATAGAGGTTACTTGCAGCCATCAGCCCACGGCTACCCAAAAAAGACTGCTCAGCCCTAAATCTGTTTGCCAACCGCCTGTTGTTCTTTAAAATTATCCGACTTTTCCACTCATGAAAATATCCAGAAGAGCAATTAAGTGACACAAAAATATAGGAGAACATACAAAGCCAACACTTAATGGTCTCTGTCATCTTTGTACTTGACATCCAGATTTTATTTTTTTTTGCTTTATTTGGCCATATGCAAAATTTGTGAATATCATTGTAGTCCATTGAGTGTTTCATTTTCTTTTTCTTTTTTTAAATTGTTTAATAAAATATATTGAACATTGATGAAATCATGAATTATAGCGAATATCATGAGCTTATTCTACTTGTCTCAATTATTCTCTACCCATTAGGGTTACAAAATATATCCTATTAGTACTATACATTGGAATCTATTTTTTACCGCTTCATTCCCGTACAACCGCCATGTTGTATAGAGCCATACTATGGGTCCCTACTGGACCTATGTATGCCTACAGTGGCGTAACGGCCACAAGATCAGCCATAGCAGAAGCTAGGGGGCTCGCGGCATTTAGGGGTCTATACTGGGGTCTAAATTTTATATAGTGGTTCTGAATATATTTAGTAGGGTTGGTCTGGGCTCTGATATAATTAGGCACACCCTCGAAAAGCCCACTCTTACTTTCGCCACTGCTCGAAGATAACTCTTCGAAGGGTTCTCCAAGGTTGACATCTCTGTACTAGGTCTATAGACCAGTTCTAAGGGACCACCTATATAAGCTAGACGGAGTGCTGCTGGAAAGAACATATTCCTCACTAGTTGGTACATATAATACTACATTTCCTCTGCAGTGATCACCGGCACCGATGGGTGTTATGCCAGTTATGCCTTAGTAAGGAATTATTGTGAACACTACATGTGGGCATCACAGGGTGACTTGCTGGAGCTCTGCTGTGATGCACTGCACTTAATGTGCATGTGTGTGAGTGTATATATATATATATATATATATATATATATATATATATTTGTGTTACACAACACATACAAGAAGGAGAAACACTCCTTCGATCCCATAGAGAATCGGCACATGCCGCCATCAAATGAGAAGACGTCTGCTTAGCCTATTGCATGTCAAATATCTGTAAGGATGAGAGAGTTCCCACGAGAAACTGTAATTAACTACGTTGTGTAAACCAGATGCTTTATGGCTTTACGTCTGTGAAATGCAAACCGCAACCTGACTGGTAACTTATCCGAGGTATGTTCTGCAAGATTGAAAAAAATATGTCTACGTCCTCAGAAAGCAAAGAAGAAGATGCAATTGATGAACCCAACTTGCCACATGAATGTGAATGAATGGTCTGCGGAGTGTTCAACACTTCTCTTCTTCTTCTTTTCAAAAGGAATTTTTCACCCCGGGCCAGAAGCCTTTGTGTCAGGAAGACTGTCTCTTCTCTATACTCAAAGGCTGTCAAAGATGACTGAGATTTGAAACTCTTTCTGATGTTGATGGGGTCAAAAGAGGCAGAGCTGCAAACTACTGTTCATAGCATCATGGAAAGATATCTGGGACCGTAGCTACAGATGTAGCAGAGTTGAGGTTTTTTTCTTCCAACTGGGGTTTTATTGTTTGTGCAACTCAATAAAATTAATGAACATTGGTCATCGGAATGATGTTTTTGTATGTTTTTGGACAGATGTGATCATCTAATAAATATACTTTGTAATACGGCAAATTTATTTTCAATCAACTTATTTTCATATATCACTGCTTATTAAAGAAAGAGTGGCTGCTCATGAATATTCATTAGAAGTTCTACTAATGCCCAGGCCTTTAAAGGGGTTGTCCACTACTGGACAACTGACGACCTATCCACCGTAATAGAAGCAGAGCTGCAGTTCGGCAGCACGCTCGCTATCCTATGAACTGTAACGTGTATGGCCGAGGGCCGTCGCTCAGACTTACCCTCTGATGGCCCCGGCCACGGACATCTGTGTTCTCATCGACTTCTCCCTCCAGGGAGACGCCGTTACTCACTTCCCGGTTCTGGGACTGTTTCCCACAGGGCGCGCGCGCACGCGCGTGCACGGCCTTAAAGGGCCAGTACTCGTCCAGCTGTCATCATTGAATAATTAGCCCAGAATGCTGCTGGACTATAAAAAGGGCTCTGCCCACTTGATCCTTGCCTGAGCGTTTTTGTCTACCTAATGTTTGTCTTGCAAATGGCCTCGCAGTGTTTTCCAGGTCCCAGTTACCCGTTCCTGCTGCCTGTACCCTGTATCCCGTGCTATCGTATCTACAGGGAGAGTCAAGTCGTGTCTTCCGCTGCGTTTACTAAGCCTTCTACAGTGAAAGTCAAGTTGTGTCTCCACTACTGTCTACATTGCCTCAGATACCCGTTCTGGACTATAGACATTGTTTTGCACCTAGTTGGCCAGCTGCTAACCCGCTACGCAGTACGGCCCAGTGGGTCCACACCCCGCGCCGTGACAGTACGCTCAGGCCATGGACCCTGCTGGTCAATTCAAGGGCATGTCACCCTCCCAAGTCATGCAGGCGGACCTGCAGGATCTGCGAGCACGACAGGATCAACTTCTTGGGGCAGTAGACTCCATGGCACAGCAGCTAGGGGCACTAGCTACTTCCTTCACTGCCCCTATTCAAGCTCCTCCAATAGACCCTCCTGCTACACCTTCTGGCAGCTCCGGTTTGGATCCTCGGTTCTCGCTGCCATTGCCATCTCGGTTCCATGGAGACGCAAGTTCGTGCAGGGGGTTTCTGAACCAATGCCATATCTACTTCACTCTGCATGCCCTGGGCGCTTCCTGGGCTATATCATCTCTGATCAAGGTCTCAAGATGGACCCTGAGAAGGTAAAGGCTGTCCTGAAATGTCCACGCCTCCAAGGCTTAAGGGCCATACAGCGCTTCCTGGGATTCGCCAACTTCTACCGGCTGTTCATTCCCAACTTCTCTTCTTTGACAGCTGCCATCTCCACCCTCACTAAAAAGGATATGAATGCAAAGGTATGGACTCCAGAGGCTTAAGTCACATTTAAAACCTTAAAAAAGGTCCTCACGTCAGCCTCTATTCCTCATTACCCTGATGTGTCCCTACAGTTTTCTTTGGAAGTGGACGCTTCCTCTGTTGGTGCCAGTGCACTTTTGTTCCAGAGAGGTTTGAAAGGCAAGACTGTGGTATGTGGCTACTATTCCAAGCTGTTTTCTCCCGCAGAGCGCAACTGCTCGATTGGGGATCGGGAGTTACTGGCCATCAAGCTGGCCCTGCAGGAGTGGAGACACCTACTAGAAGGTGCAGCTCATCCTATCCTGGTCTTCACAGATCACAAGAACCTGACCTATATTCAGACGGTCCAACGGCTGAATCCTCGTCAAGCCAGGTGGTCGCTGTTCTTTGCTTGGTTCCGGTTCGAACTCCACTACTGACCTGCCGACAAGAGTGTGAAGGCCGATGCCTTGTCTAGGTCATTTGAAACAGAGGATACTGTGGAGTCCCCACAGAATATTATCGATCCTTCCTGCATCTACTCTGTTAATCCTCTGCTAGTTAAAGACATTCCTCCGGGAAGGACTTTTGTTCGTCTGGCAGACAGAGGAAGAATCCTTCGCTGGGGTCACAGTTCCAAGCTGGCAGGTCACGCGGGTGCCCGTAAGACCCGACAACTAATTGCCTGTCAGTTCTGGTGGCCCACGCTTCCCAAAGACGTCATGGACTTTATCTCCTCCTGTATGGTGTGCGCAGCAAACATAGTTGCCCACTCCAGACCAGCCGGTCTGCTCCAACCACTGCCTGTGCCCGACGCCCCCTGGCATCATGTTGCTATGGACTTTGTCACAGATCTGCCTCTCTCTGCGGGATGCAGTGTGATCTGGGTGGTGGTGGATAAATTTTCTAAAATGGCTCATTTTGTTCCCCTGACTGGCCTGCCTTCTGCTGCTTGACTGGCCGACCTCTTCATCCAACACATCTTCCATCTGCACGGCTTGCCTCTGCATATTGTCTCGGATCGAGGGATACAGTTCACCTCGAAGTTCTGGAGAGCACTCTGCGGCCTCCTCAGTGTAAAGTTGGACTTCTCCTCGGGTTATCATCCTCAGTCCAATGGACAAGTCGAAAGGGTTAACCAGATTATGGAGAACTATCTGCGGCACTTTGTCTCCAGATGGCATGATGACTGGGTGCAGCTGCTCCCGTGGGCTGAGTTCTCCTATAATAACCATACTAGTGAGTCCACCACCTACAGTCCGTTCTTCGTCGTCTACGGCCAACACCCTCGTATACCTCTTCCTGTCTCTACTATGTCCCAGGTGCCTGCAGCTGACTCTACCTTCAGGGACTTTCTGCAGATATGGCAACAGACACGATCTTCTATTCTGCTGGTGGTGGACCACATGAAGAGAAAGGCAGACACTAGAAGACGAGAACCTCCCCAGTTTCTTCCAGGTACGAAGGTCTGGCTGTCTTCCAGGAATATCCGGCTGAGGGTGCCGTCTTGCAAGTTTGCTCGCCTTCGAGATCCTGCTACAGACTAAACCTGTGTCTTACAAGCTTCGGCTGCCTCCTACCCTCAAGATCCCTAACTACTTCCATGTCTCCTTGCTGAAGCCTGTGGTCATGAACCACTACTCCAGGACTCCTAGTTCTGCAGTGGCTCCTGGCGGTTCGTCTGGGACTTTCGAAGTGAGGGTGATCCTGGCCACCAAGAAAGTGGGAGGAAGGACGTTTTATTTGATGGATTGGAGGGGATTTGGTCCAGAGGAGAGGTCTTGGGAGCCAGAGGAGACCATCGATGCCCTTGTCCTCATGAAGAGATTTCTCTCCCGCTCTGGCCCCAAGAAGAGGGGTCGTAAGAGGGGGGATACTGTAACGTCTATGGCCGAGGGCCGTTGCTCAGACTTACCCTCTGACAGCCCCGGCCATGGACATCTGTGTTCTCGGAGACTTCTCCCTCCAGGGCGACACCGGTACTCACTTCCGGGTTCTGGGACTGTTTCCCACAGGGCGCGCGCGCCCGCGTGTGCCAGCCTTAAAGGGCCAGTACGCATCCAGCTGTCATCACTGAATAATTAGCCCAGAATGCTGCTAGACTATTAAAAGGGCTCTGCCCACTTGATCCTTTCCTGAGCGTTGTTGTCTACCTAATGTTTGACTTGTAAATGGTCTCCCAGTGTTTTCCAGTTCCCAGTGTTAGCCGTTCCTGCTGCCTGTACCCTGTATCTCGTGCTATCGTATCTACAGAGAGAGTCAAGTCGCGTCTTCCGCTGCATCTACTAAGCCTTCTACAGTGAAAGTCAAGTTGTGTCTCCGCTACTGTCTACATTGCCTCAGGTACCCGTTCTGGACTATAGACATTGTTTTGAACCTAGTTGGCCAGCTGCTAACCAGCTACGTGGTATGGTCCAGTGGGTCCACACCCCGCGCCATGACAGTTACGGAGCCAACTGCTATACATCGCATAATGGGCCTTACCATCTGGTGCCCAGAGGCAGCCGGAGCCAAACCGATGATTTACTGATAACCTCTCCGGTGGATAGGTCATTAGTTGTTCAGTAGTGGACAACGCCCTTGATTGGCCCTGAGATGTGACTCTATGTTCACTATGAAGGTGAATGAAGCCATCATTTCACAAGTCTACAGGTCCCACCCCATAGACTCATTCGGAGATAGGCCATCCCCTCAGCCTTATTTGCAGCTGTATAAAATTTCCTTTTGGCTGCTACCCAGGTAAAGACTGGGATTCAAAGATTTGACCCTCTGAACATTTTTGCATTTTTTTCATCTTGTAGTAAATAATCGACTGTTCTCTGTTACTGCAAATGTATATGCGATGGTGAAGCAAAAGGGAAAAGATCAGAAGGTCCCCAATCTCTAATCCTCAGCCTTTATCTGTTGTGGAGCAGGAGTTTTGAGGACTGATCGGGCCATTTTCCCCCTTAATTACCCAGTTAGGGGTATTTTAGCTCATGCAGGTTTAAGGACTATAAATTTATTTTTGTTCAATTATTCAAACAATTTTTACATATTTTACTTTACTCTTTTTTAACATATATAATATATTTTTTCTGTGTGTTTTAATAGGGGCACAAAAAGCAACAAAAGATGTAAATTCGTAAATTTTTTTTTGCTAGTGTTACTTTTAATAGTATAATAATATATAAGCAAAATAACTAAACAACAAAAAGAACTTACCCCCTGAAGACCAGACCAATTTTGGCGTTCAGGACCTGCACATTTTTATTTTGTTTCTTTGCATTCTGGGGGTTATAGCTCCTTAATTACTTGGTCAATGTAGCTGTATGAGCCCTTGTTATCTGTTGGATGATTTGTACTTTACTTACAGGCCATTTGCTGGAGAATAGCATTTAATTTATATTCATTTTTATTTTGGGAAAAAATGCTGAAAAATTCAATTCTACTGTAGTTTTTATTTTCATTTTTTTTTATGCCATTCACCGATGATCATAAATTATGTTATAAATGTATTGTACAGGTTGTTATGGTCTTGTGGATACCAAGAAACCATGTGTATATTATTTTATATTTTAAGTCTTATATTTAATACATTTTATTTATTATAAAAAAAAAGTGTATTTACGTTTTATTAATGTTTTTTTTACCATTATTATTATTATTATTATTGTTGTTTTATTTATTAACTTATTTAAATCCCATAGTAGGATTTTATATTTTTTCATTTTTTAACTATAATGTACTGCCTTATAGCTATACTTACAGGCAGTTGTTAGGTCATACCTAAGTGCCCTATCAAAAGGGAATATGGTCAGACAGTCCTGAGGAATGGGCCTTAATTGCATCACAGGGGTTCCCTGGGATCAAAAGGGCGGCTCCTTTCAGTCTCAACCTTTGTATTCCCTGATCATTTCTGATCGCAACATGCAAAGGGTTAAACGGCGGAGATCAGAGGTTTCTTTGACCTCCGCTGTTAGAGGGGGAGCTTTGGCTTTGTGTTACAGCCATTGCCCCACTCCTGATCAGCTTGACAAGTATACTAGTCATGAATCGGGTACTGCCTGCTACTCATCATATGTGGACAAGTGGGTTCCCCTGTCCATAATAACCATTTTTATATAAGGGATATATAGCTCTGAGTCATTGAGGGCAGGGACTACCACTCTGCATTGGGCCTAAGCATTTTCCATATTTACTTTTTTATTTTTATTTTATTATATTTATTATATTTAAACATAATGTCCCCCATATATTGTACACAGCTGGTTCTCCCTGTAACATATCGCCCTGACATATCGGCCCCCATTACAAGCTGAAATTCATCCTCCCATTTTGGCATAGAGTTGTAACCCTACCAGCCGGCAGTACATTGTTTTCTGGTAGTCAGCAAGTGGTTAATAAATAAACTTGTCAGGCTGTAGGTTCAGCTGCAGTCCTATGTAAAACCACAACACAACATATCATGTGATGCCAGACATATTGTAAGTCCAAGCCAGGTGCACAGTGGTCCAGTGGGTAAGCGGGCCCCTTGTCCCCCTTAAAGGTAATTTCATCTTGACTATCAGACTGTGTATGAAGGCTTATTCAGACGAATGTAAATATAGTCCGTGTGATGGCCGTTTTTTTAATGGCCGTCACATGGCTGCATGTATTTTAATGGGGCTGTTCACACGGCCCTTGTTTTTATGGACCGTGTGAAGGGGCCGTGAAAAAATAGGACATGTCGTATTTATGTCTTCTTCTCGAATCCCTCAATAGACTCAAGTCTATGAAAATGGGTCAGTTTTTCACGTCCGAGTTTACACTCGTTTGTCTGAATAAGGCCTAAGGCACTGAGGTAATAAATTTCATGGCTCTCAATAAGGCCCCATGGACACGACCGCATTTTTCATCCATCCGTAAATACTGTCCGCAAATACAGATCCGTAGTCATTAATAGTTATCCGTAAATACAGTCCGTAGTGCACTTGTAATGCATCCGTTCCTACGGATCCGAAAAAAAAAATTGGCGGAATCTTGGGTAATCCCCTGGCGTCGCATAGCGACGCTTCCATAATTACGAACGCGCCCATAGACTTCTATGGGGAGTTTGTTCCGTAATTATGGACAAGAATAGGACATGTTCTACATTTTACGGATCATTTCCACCAAACGGACACCCAACTGTAAAAATCCGTAAAGGTGTCCGTAACCCATAGAAGTGAATGGGTCCATAATAACGGTCCGTAATTACGGATGAAAAATACGGTCGTGTGCATGGGGCCTAACAGGTGAGTTGGTGTAGAGACTAGTGCTCTATGAGATATTGAAGAGCAAGGGGCCCCATATACTGTACTTACACGGGGCCCTCTGCTGTCTGTGCCAAGTGACAAGCTCAGCTCTGCTATGTCTGTATTCAATTTATTTTATCATTTTTCCTTTAATTATGGGGTCAGCAGTGAAGAAAGGGACTGCACATAGAGCATAATAATATACTATACGAGTCACATTAAGACAACATATCATGGGCCGCCGTATAGACCATAGCCGGCTTTTGGCAGAATAGTTATTAATAGGACTCTGCTTAATCAATGCATTAAATCCTCCAATGTGTATTTGGAGCGGTGGATTGGTAATGTTACCATGACTGCGGATGCCGGAGCTAGACAAATCTTCTGTTGGGTTTAATATGAGATAGTGAGGCATCGTATTCTTGTCTGATGCGCAATACAGGGAGAATCATAGCTCGGGGCGCCATGCAAAATTCAAGTGGAGAACATGAAATAGGAATCTCTCTGTGCAGGATATTCCATGACTTTAATGAATTAATAGAATTAAAATTGTGGACCTAAGTGTCTTCCTGCTCCGGTTTAACCAAGTCGCATCAAGGTCTCCATTTTCTATGGTTCATTTTATTCATTTATTTATTCGACTTTGAAGAATATTTTCCGTCATTTTTTTTTTTTTTTTTTTTTTACACCAATTATTGCAAAAAGTCTGCTAAATTGGGTCTTCTAAAGGATATTTATAGGTTGAAGTTTTGAAGGTTTTTACGTTTTTGAGGGTATTAAAGGGGTCTTCCGGTTTTATATAAATAAAGTTTAATAGTTATATAACAAAGCGTTGTGGAACTTTCTAATATCTTTTGTGTTTTATCTTCTTTCCATTTTCACGATATCCCTTGTTGTCCATGGATGGGAATATTCTTGTTTACATGCAGAACTTAAAAACCCATACTGATTCTATCCATGGGACACAGCTGCATGGCTCGTTACAGTGTATCAGAGATCCCGGCTGTAACAGGTTTTAAGCCTCTGACTGTAAAGAGTGTATCTATTCACTGACAATAGCGCAATGGGTGTAGAAAGGATTACATAATCCACTGTGGGCATTGCTTTCTGTAAATGCCCTATGTAGCCCTCTCTGTCTGTCCTAAGGTATTCACTGACAATAAGCAGAGATCTTGAAAATGGCGAAGAATGAATACGCAGTGGGGCACATTCAGGGGCATAACTAGAATTCATAAGACCCCATAGCAAAAGCAATAATGGGCCCCACCACCTAGTTTACAGCAAACTGAACTCCGGTAAGGCCCCATGCACTTGGCCGTGCCCATAATCGCAGGCTGCGATTGCGGGCATGGCCGGCCACCGACAGCCGCGGACATTTGTCCACATTTTCAGCCCATGCCCATGTAAAAAGCAAAAGATAGGACATGTCCTATCTTTTGTGGTACACTTCTACGGCCCGGACAGCTGCCCGTAAATAAACGAGACGGTGTTCGTGGACAATAGAAGTGAATGGGTCCGCAATTACGGACGATTTTTACAATGGTGTGCTTGGGGCCTTAGGGTGTAGTCGCAAACTTTATGATATAATCCAATGGGAAAAATATTCCACAATGCAAGAAGTTGAGAAATCTTGAGATTTGCAGAATATTTTCCCATTGGATTACATTGTAACGTTTTTATACGCGTCAGAAATAAGAGACAAATTCACCTAAAGCAAACGGAGGAATAACTATTTTTCCTTCAGCAGCAACCAGGGTGTATATAGCAGTGTCCCATAGAAGATCTTCTGTGCAAGGGAGAACCCACATACAATAGTAGGACTAAATAGTAGAAACCGACCAACTTGCTTCTCCCTACAGTAAAGATCAACGTTCTTGCACATTTGTGGGCCCCCTAAGCCTATGGGCCCCATAGCAAGTTACGGCTATGGACATATTGGCGGTATTTCACCATAGAACGTTAGTGTACGCCGTGTATATCTACATGGTGCACGCTGATAGGGGAACACGGGCAGTTACTGAGCTCAGGTAGGTCGTACCTTTATTTATGTGCAGAAAAGCGTCAAAAAGAAATGTAACAAAATGGTAAACACAGAAATAAAATGTGCACAAGTGATAGACGAATAATTAAAGGGTTCTTCCTACAATAAACATTTATCAACTGTGCACAGGATAGGTGAATGTTAGATCGCCGGGGACCACCACTAATCACTAGAACGAGGGTCCCAAATCCATCGTTTCGACTTACCAACATGACTGCAGTGAGTGCAGCGCTCAGCGGTTTCCATGACTGTCATGGAGATTCTGTGGAGTGGCAGCATGCATGCTTGACCGCCTCATCATAAAAACTGCTAACATGATGTGACCCTTCTTGGCTCCTCAAGTGATTTGACTAGTCTTGGTTGCTAATGTGGTGTGACCCTCTTTGGCTCCTCAGACGATTTGACCCTTCTTGGCTCCTCACGTGATTTGGCTATTCTTGGCTACTGATGTGGTGTGACCCTCTTTGGCTCCTCACATGATGTGACCATTCTTGGCTCCTCACGTGATATGACCCTACTTGGCTACTTACATGATGTGACCCTTTTTGGCTCATCACATGATGTGACCGTTCTTGGCTCCTCACATGATGTGACTCTTCTTGGCTCCTCATATGATGTGAACCTTTTTGGTTCCTCACATGATGTGACCCTTCTTGGCTCCTTACATGATGTGACCCTTCTTGGCGCCTCATATGATGTGACCCTTTCTGGCACCTCACGTGATGTGACCTTTTTTGGCTCTTCACATGATGTGACCCTTTTTGACTCCTCACGTTATGTGACCCTTCTTGGCTACTCATATTATGTAACCCTTCTTGGCCCCTCACATGGTGTGACTCTTCCTGGCTCCTCACATAATGTGACCCTTCTTGGCTCCACACACGGTGTGACCCTTCTTGGCCATGTGACACTTTTTGGCTACTTACATGATGTGACCCTTCTTGGCTCCACACATGATGTGACCCTTGGAGGTTCCTCACATGATGTGACACTTCTTGGCTCCTCACATCATGTGACTCTTTCTGGCACCTCACGTGATGTGACCTTTTTTGGCTCTTCACATGATGTGACCCTTTTTGACTCCTCACGTTATGTGACCCTTCTTGGCTACTCACATGATGTAACCCTTCTTGGCCCCTCACATGGTGTGACTCTTCCTGGCTCCTCACATAATGTGACCATTCTTGGCTCCTCACATGGTGTGACCCTTCTTGGCCATGTGACACTTTTTGGCTACTTACATGATGTGACCCTTCTTGGCTCCACACATGATGTGACCCTTGGAGGTTCCTCACATGATGTGACACTTCTTGGCACCTGACATGATGTGACCCTTCTTGGCCATATGACACTTCTGAGCTGGATTAGAGGGAGGAGGGGCGTATCTAAAGAGTAAAATTTCAGCCCCTGATTGGCACTTTAAGAAGGAGGTTTTGGCATCTGTGAAGTGTAATGTGGGTATGTCCTAATGACAGGTTCACTCTAAAAATAAACACGATTAAAGTGCAAGTGAAATGATAGGGAGAAAATATGGAACTTATATAAGTAGGAAACATGGGAAAGATAACTTAAGAGTTGTTGATGAATAGTCCAGGCATAATCTAGACATCAGAAAGCTGTTGCCCTCCTAGATCAGTCAAGAAGTGCAGTACAAAATATGACGTACTGTAAAACGAAAAATGAGAAATGTCTAGAATATGGTATATAATGTAGCACTCTATAGGTGAGGACAGGAGAACTTTGGACTTTGGTGCAGACTTTTGATAGCAAAAGAAAACAGTCAGATAAATTCATCCTAGACCAATGGTAATGTAATCCGTCTCGAGCTCAATTGACCGGAATGTTATTCTTCGACATACAATCATACAACCCAATTTATTGAAAAATAAACTAGATTATAAAAACACACCATTGAGAAGACCAAAACAGAAGACATTCGTGTGGTCACGGTCAAGGTTTTCTTGATAGCATTTTTACATTTGATCTTTCAAAATTGGTCGACATGGTTTCTACCCTGACAGTGAGGAGGTAATAATAACGCCTGCATGACTGGAATGTGACTCTGAGTTTACAGAGCAAATCTTGGCATGTGGCACATATAGTTATAATGTAGCTAAGCCTTCAAACTTAACCTTATATTTTGACATGTTAATAACCTCTGGATAGTAGAACTGTCTGCTAGAAATGTATCATAAAATAGACCCAACAACACTAACAATTAGTGGAAGTTTATTTTTTACATCCGGATTAAGCCGACCTCCAACCATCAGATGAAGCATTGACATTTTTGTGAGGGTTGAGATTGTTTAAAATAATCTCTTAAGTGATCACATTTAATTGCAGGATACTTCGAGCGAGACTCAACTGAAGGTAATGCAAAATATAGCAAGTGAATATAGTAGCAATGCACCGATCATACATAACACTAATACCTCGTGCCACCAAAACAGCTCTCACCGTTGAGGCCTGGACTCCACAAGACCTCTGATGGTCCCTGTGGTGTCTGGGACAAGACGTCAGCAGCAGATTCTTTAAGTCCTGTAAGTTGTGAGGTGCGGCCTCCATGGATCGGACTTGTTTTTCCAGCACATCCCGCAGATGATCGATCGGATTGAGATCTGGAGAATTTGGAGCCAGGTCAACACATGGAAATCATTGTCATGTTCCTGAACAATTTTTGCAGTTTGTAAGAGTGTATTCTCCTGCTGAAAGAGGGCACTAACATACCGTTTTAATGAAGGGGGTACTTGGTCTCCAGCAATGTTTAGGCAGGTGGTACGTGTCACATCCACATGAATGCCAGGACCCAAGGTTCCCAGCAGAACATTGTCCATAGCATCACACTGCCTCCGCCGGCTTGTCTTCTTCCCATAGTGTATCCTGGTGAAATTCTTCTCCAGATAAGCAACGCTCACGCAGCCGGCCGTCCACATGATATAAATCGTGATTCATCAGACCAGGCACCTTCTTCTGTTGCTCCATAATCCAATAATCCTGTTATGATGTTCACATTACCATTATAGGAGCTTTTGTTGGTTGGACAGTCCGGTCTGCGGCTACACAGCCCCATATACAGCAAGCTGCGATGCTCTGCGTGTTCTGACAACCTTTCTACCAGAGCCAGCAGTAACTTTTTCACTAATTTATGCTACAGTGGCTCTTCTGTGGGATTGGATCAGACGGGATTGCACCCTCTCCCTATGCATGTCAATAAGCCTGGGGCGTGCATTACACCTGGTTGTACTTCTTTGGACACTTTTGGTAGGTTCTAACCACTGCATACTGGGAACACCCAACAAGACCGGGAACACCCCACAAGACCGGGAACACCCCACAAGACCAAGAACACCTCACAAGACCGGGAACACCCCACAAAGACCGGGAACACCTCACAAGACAGGAAACACCTCACAAGACCGGGAACACCTCACAAGACCGGGAACACCTCACAAGACCGGGAACACCCTACAAGACCGGGAACACCCCACAAAGACCGGGAACACCCCACAAGACCGGGAACTCCTCACAAGACCGTGAACACCTCACAAGATCGGGAACACCTCACAAGACCGGAAACACCCTACAAGACCGGGAACACCCTACAAGGCCGGACGTTTTGGAGTTGCTCTGACCCAGTCGCCTAGTCAGCACAATTTGGCACTTGTCACAGTCGATGATATCCTTACACTTCTCCATTTCTCTGCTTTTAACTTCAAAAACTAACTGATCACTTGCTGCATAATATATTTCCCCCTCTTTGTCAGCCGCCATTGTAACCAGATCATCAATGTTATTTACTTCACCCGTCAGTGGTTATAATGTTATGGCAGAACGGTGTACATCTCAGCACCTGTAGAGTGTAGTTTGCTTTGAGTTACTTATGCATTGCGTTCACGGCAGATTTGCATCTGCACATATATTTCTCTTTGTTAGGAGGTGCTGTTAGAGTATCAATGCCGCATCTACTTTTTCATGCGTTGTTGTAGAGCTGGTATAACTGACGTTAATGGTGTGTGTGAAAAATAAAGAGGATAAATGCAGATATCATGGATATGACTTGAAAACATTACAATCATACAGAGTGCTGCATGTGCAGAACTTCCTAAATATTACACGTTTTATATTAACAGTAGTGGGTTTACCTTTAATATCTATATTATAATAAAAAAAACACTGAATGGTAGAAGCAGGAGGGCCGAGAGTCTGCGAACACATGGAGGAACATTAGGATTCATGTCATAATTGAAGCTCAGTAATAGGGTTGTATGAGATGAAAAAAAAAAAGAATGCTACTTTTTCCAGAAGCAGCGCCACTCTTGTCCATGGGCTGTATCTGGTATTGCAGCTCAGCCCTATTCTCTTGAACCTACAATACCAGACACAGCCAGTGGATAAACGTGGTGCTGTTTTTGGAAGAAAGCAGACATGTTTTTTTAATCTTATAAAACCCCTATAATAGTCAAGATGAAGACTTTAGTTATGTGTGTTAATATCAAAGCAGCTCTTCATAAGCTGAGATTACACAGGTCATGTACCTTACTTAACTACATATTTGCTTAAAAGGGTTCTCCACATTGAATACTCCCTACTTGTTAAAAGGGTTTCGACAATAAACTGATCACACAGTGTCCTCCTGCTGGTTCCCCAGCGATCATCTCTGGGGAAACCTGGCAGTAAGTGTTACATTTTCATGCAGTGCCACCACAGGGGAAATTAAGTATTACACAGTGCACATTCATATCAATATGTTGTCTGTATAATACAGGACAGGTCCTCCAGAGAGAGAGAGAGACGCTCTATGTAACCGCTCTCCACCCTGACCAAGAGATGAGTATCCTGAACAGGGGACCTCATTGACCATCATGACCTCATTGTCCATTACCAATTGTTCTTTCCCATATTGTGGATAGATACCCAAAGCTCTAGAAGACTGATGGTTCCACAGGAGACCATGGGGTTGTCCATGAAAGTTCCTATGAAAGTTTTCTAGCATAGAAAAGTCGCGAATGCATCAAAAGTTGCAATTTTCATTTACGCAGCCCGTGACAAATTACACAAAAGTGGGTGGGCTTAGCAAAGGGACATGGGCCGCCATGGCCCGACAAATTTACTCTAATTTACGCCAGAAACTGGTGTAAATTATCATTGATATCTATGGCAGGTTCTAGGGGGACTAAAATAAAGTAAATAACATTTCAATAAAAATGTTATATAAAAAACAAAACATAATTGGTATTGTCTTTTCTGTAAAAGTCCAAACTAGTCAAATATTACTTTATTTTACCCGCCGGATAAACACTATTGAAATGAAATGTGCAATGCCAGAATTGCTGTTTTTTAGTCATTTCTCTTCCTTCCAATGGAATAAAAAGTGATAAAAAAGTCAAATATACCCAAAATTGTACCAATAAAAACTTTAGCTCAGATCACAGGAAATCGCCCTCACGCCACTCCATTGAAGGAAAGATAAAAAAGTTATGTCTCTCAGAATATGGCGACACAAAATAATTTTTTTAACAAATAGGTTTTTCTTTGTAAAGTAATACATCATATAAAAAAAACATATACATTTGAGATGGCCGTAATTATATTGACTAGTCCTGGAGAAAACAAACCCTCATATGGCTATGTCGACAGAAAAATAAAAAAAGTTATGGCACTTGGAAGATGGGGAGGAAAAAACAAAAATAAAAAAAAAACTAAGAATGGCTGAGGAGGGAAGGGGTTAATAAATTAGGCGTATCGTTCTCCAGCTATCTTTATATTAAGACTGACGTATGAAGAACGCCAGACTTAATAAATCTCTCTCAAAATGTGAAAGCAGACAAAATCCATCAGCAAACATTAAATGACCAGACGTGACACCGGTCAACATCCGAGAAGACTGATGTGCCGGGAAATATTGATCTATTGGCTCTTACTGATAGCTACAGAGTAATCGTTAAAGGGGACCTGTCACCTCTCCTGACATCTCTGTTTTAGTAAATACTTATATTCCTCCAATATAAAAATTCTGGAGCATCTTTTCTTACAACTCTGCATTGTGCCGTTCCTCTGTTATTCCTCCTTACAATTTATGAATAAACTAACAACTGGGTATTACATAGTTACACTACCGTTCAAAAGTTTGGGGTCACCCAGACAATTTTGTGTTTTCCATGAAAACTCACACCTATATTTCACTTATAGTATTACACTTGCACACACACTATTCATTTATTATTTCTTACTACACATCCCATGCACCACACACCACTCCCCTCAAGACTAGTGGGAGTGGCTATTATTATTTAAAGCACCTGCTCGCCCTTTCATCAGCGTTTCTGACCTGGCTGTGTCCATTTGTAAGTATGGCCTTTTTCGGTGTTTTTGTATATGTCCCCTTGTTTTTATCGGTTCTGTTTGTGCATCAGGAACGTTCTGTTCCAGTTTAGGATTTAGGGACTCGCAAGTCTGGGGATCCTTGTCGTGGATTGCGAGCTTGCGTCCTTTTGGCCAAAATGATTACCAATACCCCAGGTATTTTTCATTATTATGTATATTCGCTTCTCTTGGACACAGCCGGGTCTTTGATGCTGGGAGAGCATGCTGTGTTGTTGTTTGGCCTAGCAAGCAGGGTAGCCCGCTCTATGAATTATCAAGGCGTCACAAATAGGCTTCTACCTGGCTATACACGTTGTGCCTCATGACGTACACACTATCCCTCCATGTTTCACTCACTTGCACCCCATTATCCATTTATTTCTATTGAGGCACTTCATTTATTACTGCCCCTATATTTCACTTATAGTATTACACTTGCACACACACTATTCATTTATTATTTCTTACTACACATCCCATGCACCACATACCACTCCCCTCAAGACTAGTGGGAGTGGCTATTATTATTTAAAGCACCTGCTCGCCCTTTCATCAGCATTTCTGGCCTGGCTGTGTCCATTTGTAAGTATGGCCTTTTTCGGTGTTTTTCACACTTATATTTATCAAATGAGTTGCAAAATGACTAGAAAATATAAAATATAGAAAATATAGAAAATATAGTCAAGACATTGACAAGGTTAGAAATAATGATTTTTATTTCAAATAATAATTTTCTCCTTCAAACTTTGCTTTGGTCTTGGAATGCTCCATTTGCAGCAATTCCAGCATTGCAGACCTTTGGCATTCTAGCTGTTAATTTGCTGAGGTAATTGGGAGAAATTTCCCCCCATGCTTCCAGAAGCCCCTCCTACAAGTTGGATTGGCTTGATGGGCACTTCTTGCGTACCATACGGTCAAGCTGCTCCCACAACAGCTCTATGGGGTTGAGATCTGGTGACTGCGCTGCCCACTCCATTACAGATAGAATACCAGCTGCCGGCTTCTTCCCTAAATAGTTCTTGCATAATTTGGAGGTGTGCTTTGGGTCATTGTCCTGTTGTAGGATGAAATTGGCTCCAATCAAGCGCTTTCAACAGGGTATGGCATGGCATTGCAAAATGGAGTGATAGCCTTCCTTATTCAAAATCCATTTTACCTTGTACAAATCTCCCACTTTACCAGCACCAAAGCAACCCCAAACCATCACATTACCTCCACCATGCTTGACAGATGGCGTCAGGCACTCTTCCAGCATCTTCTCAGTTGTTCTGCGTCTCATAAATGTTCTTCTGTGTGATCCAAACACCTCAAACTTCGATTCGTCTGTCCATAACACTTTTTTCCAATCTTCCTCTGTCCAATGTCTGTGTGCTTTTGCCCATTTTAATCTTTTCCTTTTATTAGCCAGTCTCAGATATGGCTTTTTCTTTGCCACTCTGCCCTGAAGGCCAGCATCCCAGAGTCGCCTCTTCACTGTAGACGTTGACACTGGCGTTTTGCGGGTACTATTTAATGAAGCTGCCAGTTGAGGACCTGTGAGGCGTCTATTTCTCAAACTAGAGACTCTAATGTACTTGTCTTGTTGCTCAGTTGTGCAGCGGGGCCTCCCACTTCTCTTTCTACTCTGGTTAGAGCCTGTTTGTGCTGTCCTCCGAAAGGAGTAGTACACACCGTTGTAGGAAATCTTCAGTTTCTTGGCAATTTCTCGCATGGAATAGCCTTCATTTCTAAGAACAAGAATAGACTGTCGAGTTTCACATGAAAGCTCTCTTTTTCTACCCATTTTGAGAGTTTAATCGAACCCACAAATGTAATGCTCCAGATTCTTAACTAGCTCAAAGGAAGGTCAGTTTTATAGCTGCTCTAAACAGCAAAACTGTTTACAGCGGTGCTAACATAATTGCACAAGGGTTTTCAAGTGTTTTCTAATCATCCATTAGCCTTATAACACAGTTAGCAAACACAATGTACCATTAGAACACTGGAGTGATGGTTGCTGGAAATGGGCCTCTATACACCTATGTAGATGTTGCATTAAAAACCAGACGTTTGCAGCTAGAATAGTCATTTAGCACATTAACAATGTATAGAGTGTATTTCTGATTAATTTAATGTTATCTTCATTGAAAAAAACTGTGCTTTTCTTTCAAAAATAAGGAAATTTCTAAGTGACCCTAAACTTTTGAACGGTAGTGTACATAGTTAATAGAGTTAAAAAAATACACATGTCCATCAAGTTCAACCAAGAGATTGGAGAAAGGGAAGGGATAGGATAAATTATAGAACTTGGTTTTACCCCTGAAAAAAACGCTCTTGGGGAAAAAAAGTGGCATGCTCCTTCTTCCCACGGGTCCATCTCTGTTGAAATAATTTTTTGCCCGTGGCGTTCTGTGACTAAGAAACTACAGGTAGGTCAATATCTGCCTCAAAGTTCAAATAAGGAATTTTGAGGCACATTTTTCAGCCTGCAAAAAAACTCTGTGTGAACATACCCCAAGCCTTTTTTTGCAGCCATCTCCTGTCCCTGCTGTGACGGCTCCTGCGGTGACTATTCCATAGATTCACAGTTCTCACAGTAAAGAAGACTTGTCGCCTCTGCAGATTGAACCTTTTTTTCTCCTGACGGAGGGAGTGCCCCTTGTTTTTTGAGGGTTTTTTCCATGGAACAGAATTTCATCAGATTTTTTTTGTACAAGCCATTCATATATTTCTATAAGTTAATCATCGTCTCTTTTCCAGACTAAATAAATGTAATTCTTTTAATCTTTATAACTAAGATTTTCCATGCCCCTTATTAGTTTAGCTGCTGTTACCATCCTACTTATCAAAGGGCTGTATCCCTACAAACGGACAGTGTCCATTCAGTGGTGAAAGTGTCCACTTGACAAGGGGGAATGGTAGCAACCAGTTGTCGAGTATTCAAAATATTTCTAGGAGGAATAACAGAGGAACAGCATAACAAAGAGTTATAAGAAATTATAAGTAAATATGCTCCAGAATTTGGAATTGATGGGAATTACAAGTATTTACTAGAACAGACGCGTCAGGAGAGATGAGAGATCCTCTTTAAGCACCAAGAACATCTGACCACCATCTTATATCTATGGCTGTGAGAGGATGATGTAGATAATTTCATCAGTACAACTAACCGTGAGCAATTGTGAATTTGTACCAATAATGTATAATTTATTCAAGTAAAAGAACCATTTCCTAACAATTTGACATTTGCATAATCTAAAACGACATCTACAGAATCCTCGTAACTTGAGAAATAATGCAAAGCGAAAAAGTGATATAGAAAAATACATTTTGCTGCCACAATCGTAACAAGTATTCATGGAGCCCATAGCAAAATTTGGAATGAACCGTCCAATGACCACATTCCGCCGGAAGTGAATAGAAAACACAATCTAATGATTATTTTGTTCTCTGATCTGTGTCCTGTATCTTTTCCTAATGCCGTACAGGGATAATCCACTCAGCAAGGTTACAGCTCAAGAACCATGTGAACAGTGATGTCACTGTAGTGGGATAATACACAGAGTGATGTCATATGTCGCAGTATAAGCTAATGCGTAAAGTGATGTCTCAGCAAAGGGATAATACACAGTGATGTCACAGTCCAGAGATAATGCACATAATGATAACACAACACATGGATATACATATGATTATGTCAAAGCATTTATACACATTATGATATCATAGCACAGAGATAATGCACAAAGTGACGTCACAGCACAGGAATAATGCACATACTGTAATTATGTCACAGTACAGGGATAATCCGTTCTGCAATTTACATCTCAGGGACTATGCAAACAGTAATGTCACAGTAGTAAAAAAATGCACATGGTGATGTCATTGTACAAATATAATGCACACAGTGATGTCACAGTACAGGCACACAGATGTGATCAGAGCCTGTCTGAATAGGCTCTAAGGTTACAGATCAAGAACCTTACAAACAGTGATGCCACAGCACAGGGATAATGCACATAATTATGTCACAGCTCAAACATAATGCACATAGTGACGTCATAGCACAGGAATAATACACATAATTATGTCACGGTACAGAGATAATTTATTATGCTAGGCTGCAACTCAGGGAGCACGCAAACAATGATGTCACAGTAGTAAAATAATACACATAGTGATGTCATGGGACAAAGATAATGCACACAGTGATGTCACAGTACAGGCATACTGCACAAAGGTATGTCACAGCAAAGAGATAATGCATGCAATAAACTTAGGGCACATCATTATGATGTCACAGTACAGCGACAATCCACTATGTAAGGTTACAACTCAAGAACCTTTCAAATATCGATGTCGAGCACATAATGATGTCACAGGACAAACATATTGCACTTAGCAAAGTCACGCCACCGGAAACACATAAAGTGAAGCTGCAGAACATAAATAATACGCTACAAGTCATAGCATGCAAATAATGTCAGATGTGATGTCACATTACAAGGATAATGCACAAGGTAATGTCAGGCTACAGGAATAATGTCCATAACGATATGACTGAACAGGCATGGTGTCCTTTCCTTCATCTTTGGTCCTATGGTCATGATTTTTGAAGACTTCATTTTTGCAGTCCATACCTCCAGAACTGCGTCGGCTATTGCTCTACTTATTTGAAGATTGTGACTCATCTTTCCAAGTCATCACAGGCTACGTCTTTTTACTGTATTCACGTGTAACAATTTTTTTATGCTATAGTCACTGTCTGTGTGTGCGTTTTATCAAACAAAGAAGCTTCTATAATGTACGAACCCCCCCTCTACCTCCTGCCCCACAAAGAACAGCCTGAGGAAGCTCCACTGAGTGTATTACCTAATATAGAAACATTGATAAAGTCTTAGCTAGATATAAGTACTCTCAAAACTAAATTGCATAGCTTTTATTTAAGGGAAAAAAAACAACAACAAACAACAATGCTTTGGCTAGATTAACCATTCTTCAGCTTATGTCTCCTGCCTGGAGCCCTGTGGGACGTTGATGTCCTTGAAAGAATGGTACAAAGAAATGCCAGAGGGCACTCGCTGATATTATCATTCACATATCAAATTTGTTACACCACTTTATCGGTCACAGGGAAAGCAATTATAGTGCAGTTCAATTTTACGCTCAATGGTTGAACTGGGGATCAAAGTCAGGGTTTTTTTTTTTTCCCTGTTGGAAAAGCGTTAACCTTTTTATTAGTTATTTATAATAACAAACTAACACCTCGTGCCACATACTTTATATATACACGTCTCTCCAATAGACCAAGATGAGATACAATTTGTTTCATTTACATTGGATGTCTCAAGGTTTGCTGCGGATGAAAAGGCAGACAATTTTTTTAATACATTGATAAAAATTTTGCTTACGGTTTCCATTTTCATCTCCTGTTTACTTATGTGTAATGTGATGTTTTATGGGGGTAGACAAAGTAACTTTAAGGGAAAACTGGGGGCAAAGTCAAGCGTAGGGCCTGAGGTGGCAGAGAACGGCAAAGTCATCCGAAGACCATTGCGTTATAGCTCTGCCCCTCGGGCCCGGCACGAGGCATAACACAGGTATCAGTTTTGCCCAGAGTGTTCCTTTAGGCCAATCAAGTTTATCTTAATGGCAGCAGGAGAAGAGTACGCTGATCTTGTGGGAAGAAAATACCTCTATACATATTTTAGTTACTTAAAAGATATATAAAAAAACTTTTGTTACATTTGTATGTTGGCTTTAAAGGGATTCTCCTGCCATTTTATATTGTTGGCCTATTCTTAGGATAGGTTATCAATAGGATATTGGTAGTGGTCCGACTCCCAGTTTTCCCACCAATCAGCTGATTGATGGGGCTATGGCGTTCATTGCCAGAGCCTTTCCCAGTTTACAGGCAGCTGCTCTGTCTGGGATTGAATTCATGTGGATGAGACTGAGCTACAATCCCAGGCACCGCCGCTACGAACACCATCGGACTGGGGTTCCTTGGGCCCACCAGAGGAGATGATTCTGAGGCCCCAGGCCCCATCTATATAGATCATGTGCATGTCCACTTTTTATTTAATCTTAGTCCTTGTTGTTATCATTATACACATAGGACATATCATCAATTTGGTCTAATAGGTAACTTGTTATCATCCTATAAGAAAAAGACACTAGTGGAAAGAGATTGGCTCTGAAGAACTCCAAATAGGGTTGTCTTCTGCTGGACCTTTAAAGCCCATTATTATGTTACATCCTGAGCCCATTGGAGGATCCTCTGGTTCTCCGGTGGGCCAGTCCAACCCTGGCTACGGATGTGTATGCGCAGTGCCTGGTAAACACTGAAGAGACTGCGATGATGAATGCAGTGGCCCCTTCATTCAGCTGATCGGTGGAGGTGCCAGGAGTCGGACTCCCATTGATCTGATATGATAGCCTATCCTAAGGATGGGCGATCAATATAAAATGCTCAAAGAACCCCTTTAAGTTCGCTTGTATAAAAAAGTTAATTGTTTCTTGGATTATATATAGGATTTCTCTTCTAGTAATATATACAGTACATCTCATAGAGACTATGAGGAGTCCACAGGGCTGTATTATAGGGAGTGTACATGTGGATATGCCATAAATGTCTAAGATGGGAATACACCAATAATGATATGCATCCTAATATAGGGGGGGGGGGTCTATCTTTAGGATCCTCTTCTCTTAGCCAGAGTGGAGAGCAGTTATAAAGAGTGTCCCTCTCTCTGGAGGACTTGTCCTGTCCTCCATTACACAGACAACACATTGATATAAATGTGCACTGTGTAATGCTTCATTTCCCCTGTGGTGGTGCTGCAGGGAAATCAAACACTTACTACCAGGTTTCCCTACAGATAAAAGTTGATCGCTGGGTGTCCAAATCGGAGATCTCTTATATTAGAAGTTAATATAAGTACTGATTATAGAAAGAGCTACTAGTATCATTTATACCTATTGATATAAATGTATCTTTAAATTCTTAGCACTGGAGATATTTGGGATAAAGTAGTGATCAGGGAACAGAGATTTTTCTCCACTTTCTTTCATTCCTTCCATAGAACTACAATTGTCTTCATAGAGATGGGTTCGGAATGCACTAGATCAGAGTAGGTGCACGAATAGGGTCTTCAGCTCAGCCTGAAATGGCTGATAACAGGTGACAATAACTAACAAAAAATCTGCAGAGTAAGATAGACTGAAGGTGGGGTGTTCCTTTAACCTTTATGAAGATATTTCCAATATTATCATTAATGATGTCGGGACTAATAGTGGTTGTATTTTTTCCCTATACTTACACCAACATTACCAGTATATTGAGCTACTTATTAACAGCTTCATTACGTAATTGAGACCAGATGTTTTTATTATTTTTTTATATATACAGTTCCTGTAGGTCCAGTATTATTTGGACAGTGACACAATCTTCATGATTTGGGCTCCGCTGCCACCACATTGGATTTGAAATGAAACAACTGAGATGCAATTGAACTATTATATATTTATATATATATTTTTATTACGGATATGTGTATTTTCACGTATCTATTCACTATATAGGTTTACTTTGTCATATCGCTTTATAATTATTAATTGACATGCTATGGATATACTCATACAGTTTTTTCCAAGGGTATTTATATTTATTATTCATATTTATTTTCATAACATATACGTGGTTTTTCCAAACACACACATTATGGTATTTACATATTAATTTGATTGTATACCAATATACCACTTTATTATACTTTTACACATACATTTTCACTTTATATTTATTATAATTCTGCATTTACTCACTTATATATATATATTTATTCTATAGGTTGGTTTACTATATTATATTGCACTTTTATAACATTTAATTATTGTATGTATTATTATTGTATGTATTATTATTGTATGTATTATTATTGTATGTATTATTATTGTATGTATTATTATTGTATGTATTATTATTGTATGTATTATTGCTGCTAATAAAATTAATTGAATTCCTCAGGCGCGTCTTATCGCGTGTGTGTCACTCTCCTTATTTCTTTCTTTTATCTCTTCACTTTATCACTGTGCACGTGTGCTCACTCACCTTTTATTTATCACCTTTTTTTATTATTATCACATATATATATATATATATATATAAAATAATAAAAAGATCCCCCCTCTCTTAAATTATTTCCATATAATATATTTTTTAATACTCGTTATATTTCTATTCATGTACGTACGTATTTCTCGTATATTTATGGATTTAGTATGTGACATTACGATATAATGTTAATGTATAATTATCCAATGACATGTTCTTATATGTATTCATATGTACATTTATCTGTGTCTACACATAGAGACCTTGATCGCCATATTTGCTTTGCTTCTCTTATATTCTAAACGGCATTAGCAGTGTATGGGTTTGTTTGATCGTTCTTGCCCATATCTAAAATGGCCATTCCAGCATAGCACGTCATAGGTGCGTGACCGTACACATCTTACATGCGTACAATTAGGCATCTGCAATACTAAATCGTTATTGGTCCTGTAGAATTAACCCCTCCTGCCGCCGAGTATAAATACAACACCAGTTACCTTATCTGTCAGTACCCCTTGAAAAAGCTACTGTGAAACGCGCGTCGGGGTTCTGGTTGTTGAGTTCACTTCAGGCTAACTATGCAACACATGGGTTGGTATAGTCTCTGGGACCTTTTTTGACTTTTTGGGGATTTCCTGGTTTCTATTTAGCTATATACATACTAATACTTAGTGCTTGTCGCCATCCCGTTCTATATTTGGTTGGGTCAATGACATGTTCATGTGTGGAGACATGTGTCTCTGAACCTTATTTGTGGTTATCACATTCTTTTGTATTATATATTTACCAGCTTGTCTGGTTAAGTATCCCGCTGTGCTACTACATTATACAGGGGTCCCTTGAGAAAGCTGACGGCGAAACGTGCATCGGGGGCGGTCAGTGTGGAGTGTTCCTGCGTGCTTCCTATCATGCAGTCCATGGGTTTGTGCAATATCCTTTATTTATAAAGCATGGTCTTTGTTTTGGGTGCAACTTGGAGCTCTAGCTGTATACTTTTATATGCATGCACAATTGTGTGCTCTTCTGTCAGGTGCTAAATATATTTATGTGCTTCTGTTGTCCAAATACTTGATCTATATGATTATCTTTTCTATAGATATCTGCATTTGTTACCACATCACAGGATGTTTTTAGTATGGTAGCATATATATTGGATTATTCATGCAGCTCCTCCATACTCTCCTTTTTTACTGTGTGCTATATTGTTTTTATATTTTGATGGCCAATGTGTTATGTATATTTCAATAAAGTTTATTTTATATTGTCATGGTACATGACTTGTGCTATGTGTGTTTCATTTTCTGGATATACTAGTAGTCTTCACAGTCTGGTATAGGTATTGATATTTGCTTTATGATTTGTGTGGACGCATTATTGTTTGGCGCATGCCAATGGTCTATACTCGTATAGGTATTCATCAGGCTTCTTTACATGTTGTTTGGCAAAGTCTAATCCGGACTTTCTATTTTTGAGGCTGATTAATGAATTGAACCCTCTGTATTTGCTCTCATGAAGTCTTCCCTTTATGGTAGACTTAGATACTGATACACCTACTTCCAGGAGAGTGTTCTTTACTTGGTAGATGTTGTGAAGTGGTTTTTCTTCACCATGGAAAGGATACTGCGATCATCCACCACTGGTGTCTTCCGTGGACGTCCAGGCCTTTTGGAGTTCACGAGATCACCAGTGCGCTGATTTTTTTCAAGAATGTACCAAACTGTTGAATTGGCCACTCCTAACATTTGTGCTACCCCTCTCTGATGGATTTCTTCATTTTTTTCAGCCTAACGCTGGTCTGTTTCACTTGCATTGAGAGCTCCTTTGACTTCATGTTGTGGGTTCACAGCAACAGCTTCCAAATGCAAATGCCGCACCTGGTATCAACTCCAGACCTTTTTCCTGCTTAATTGATGATGGATTAACGAGGGGATGGCCCATGTAGTCCATTATATAGATTTTGAGATAAACCAATTACATTTGGTCCCTTGAAAAAGAGGCAACTACATATTAAAGAGCTGTAATTCCTAAACCCTTCCTCAAATTAGGATGTGAATACCCTCAAATTAAAGCTGGGAGTCTGCACTTTAAGCCCATATTCATTATATAACTGTATATTCAATATGTTTTGGTAAACAGTTAAAATGCCAAAACTTGTGTCAAAGTACAAACAATTCTGGACCTTACTGTATAACATTTACATAGCAGGACCAGGTTAGGAGAAATTTGAGCTGAGGGAGGTCATTGTATGCAGAATAAACTTATCATTTATTATATGGTCAAATGTGGGGCCAACCAAATGATGATTTGTTTAATGTTTTCAGAAATGTACCCCCCCCCCCTCCATTTAGAATTGTTATAGTCTTTGGCATAGACATTGTTCGATATTACTTTTACAATAATGACCCAGTGCTTCATCTCTCTTTGGCAAGGTTCACACACAACCTTTGTCATATTGTATACAATACGCCGGGGAATATGTGCACAATCTTTCATTTACCAAAAGTATGCCAAAAGAGTTTATTATGGTATATATTTGGCTGGTATATGTAAGTATAATTTGCCTCATTCAACAACAGTATGCTTTTCACCACAACTATTTGCAAAAATGTTTTTCCGTGGGAATCAAAGGCATATGGGGCATATTTTTTATGGAACATTTCAAATGGTCCCACCAAATGTTATCAACCAGGGATGTAGGGGATGCATAGAAAGTAGTCACACCCGGGCCCTGGTTCTGGAGGGGGTTCAAAGGCCCCTCTGCTACATAAGAAGCGACCAGTGTAACAAATGGCACAAGATAGGGGGGTCCTTTTATAAATTTTCACTACAACTTGTTTACTTGGTTGAAAGCAAATATACACACAGTCGAGTCACATTATAATGACCACCTCCTACTTTTGATGCCGGCAGCGTGTAGCCCACGAAGGAAGTGATGTCGGCTTGATGGGTATATAAGGTGTTCGATAGGCTGTCTGATCACATATCACTCGTTGTTACCATGGGTGAAAGGGAGGATTTATCTGAGTTGCAAAAAGGGATGACTATTGTCTTTCGGGCCAAGGGTGGAGTATTTCTCACATCGCAGTTTGTGAACTGTGGTTAAAGTGTATCGTACAAATGTCACTATTGGGAATAAACAACGTGAAATTTGCGGAGCACCGCGTGCCATTATTGTGAGAGGTGAATGTCGGCTACCAAGGTGCGCGAGGGCCGAACGACACGCTACAGTGGAGCAGCTCACCGTGAAAATCAACCAGGGGGCTACCAGACGTGTGTCTAAAATAACAGTTTAGTGAACCTATTGTGTATGGGGCTCCTAAGCAGACGGATCGTCACTGCTTTTATGCTAACAAAGGCGCATCGGAAACAAAGACTTCAATTTGCACGGCAGTATCGGAATTGGACCACCGATGATCGGCAAAGGGTTGTCTTCTCCGATGAGTCACGTTTATACATATACATACATACAGTTCAATATAGTTGCTGGCAGTAACCAGGAGTTAATTTGATCATTTTATTTTTCATCATTCATAATTATTGCAATGACTGAAAAAGGGTCTTTGCACTTACGGCATTGGACTTTTGTAACTATGGTTGTGGCAAAATTGGACATACCCTGTAATTTTTTATATATATAACTAAAAAACATAAATACACAAGGGAAACAAAATGCACCAGAAATCAATTTTAGTAAATTGCACTTACACAATAGAGTACAATGCATGCCAAATTCATATGTGTTATAGACACCATCACGCCTTTTTAATATCTCTTGCACACAACCTAGTTTGAGCCATGAAAAACGGTCCGTGTGTCGGTCGCATTTCCCGGCCCGACTGCGGTACAGGTGAATGCGACTCCTCTCATCATACACTGCTGTTCTGTACTGTATCATTTTGTTCAGTATGGAACCGCAGTTCCGTGGGGAGGCAGGGACTCCTAGCACCATAAATGTCTATGATGCCAGGAGTCCTGTTTACCTGTATCGCGGTCGGGCCGGGAAATGCGTCCGACACACAGACAATTTTTCATGGCACGAACTCGGTCGTGTGCAACCCCACTTACTGTTTTGAAAATCATCAAGAGGAAGGGGGGTGGACAAGAGGAGTCATAAAATGCACCAAATTTATTAAAAACAAGTGTGTAGATTTACAAATTCTTGGTGTAGATGAATGTCTAGTGAGTAGCGTCAATTTTTTCACAATTTTTTCATATTTTTCTTCATTCTTTTCAACTCTTAAGGGGTAACTAAACTTTCAAAAAAACTCAGAGTTCGAGTACTAAGACCCCCACCATTTGCCAAAACGAAGCAGAAGAAGCGATCTGGTAAAACGAGCGAGCAGTGTACAGACTCATATACTTCTTATTGAGCCCGTAACCTCTCGCTCGGTTTTTCCGAGGAAACCCAATCAGAAACGAAGTGGCACAGCATTCACCTGAGCGTCAGTGATCGGACCCACTGATCAAAACTTCTGACATCTCACTAGGACATCGCTAATGTTTTTTGGAAGTTTATTCAACCTTTAAATGCATTATGTGACCCTAATGATGAAAACGGTCATAGAATTTGCAACTCTAAGTATTAATAATAATATAATTATAATACTAATAATAATGCTACTAATAATAATAATCCTAAAAATAATAAATATAATAATAATAAAAAATATTATAACTCTAATACTACTACTACTAATAATAATAATAATAATAATAATCCTACTAATAATAATAAAAATAATAATAATAATCCTACTAATAATATAAATAATAAGAATAATAAATAATAAGAATATTCTTAATAAAAATAACAATTGATAATTAGAATATTAAGAAATCCTAGTCTAGGGGAAAAATAAAACAAAGCAAACAAAAACAAAATAGCAAAACATGAGACCATACAATTTTAATGTAGTTTGTTAACTACACCAGGGTTGGATTTCTATATATATATATATTCAGAAAGAGGAAAAAAAAAAAAATATATATATATATATACCCACATTTGTATATAAGCACATGTGGATTTAAATTACAATTTACTTGTTAGACATGATGAAAGAAGGGACATGTTTGTGATGGATATTGTACAATTGAATAGCAATTATTTTTAAAAAAAACAATCTTAATTTTCAAGATGTTAGGTGAAGAGGTCAATGACTTTAGGTCCTCAATGAATGTTTACTATAGAAAATTTAGCCAATAAACCTCTGACTCTACTACAACACCAGCCGCTGAGAAACCAAGAGGCAATTTATCTCCTGTATGAATACTCAAATATGGCCTAAAGAAACAATTTAGCATTTTGATTTTTGATTTTTGAAGTGAATTCTCTCGAACTTGTTGAATTCACTTGAGAAAATATTGGGGTTTAAAAAGATTAAGGTATAAACAGTGTAAAAATAAATTCATATTATATTCCCGCAGACTGGATTATTTGTGTCAGGTATTTATTGCTTTGGTATGGAAGGAAGGAAGAACAATAAATAATTTTTTTCTGGTGGGGGGGGGGGGCTTTTTTCTTTACTTAAAGGGCTTTCAAGACTAATAAAAAAATTTAAATAAACTGAATATGGGTTAAAATATCAAAAACCCACTACTCCAGCACTGAGGGCTCCCTGGTGTCCCCCTCCCCACCGGTCTTTTGTTTACTCCACTGCAGAGATGGCGCATCATCGCAACCAATCGCTGGCCACAGTATATGTTGGCTTGACTGACGTCACTAAACTGGAGTAAAGTGATAATGTCGGGGAGGAGGGAAAAGAGCAAAAGGGGAAAGCTGAGTACATTGTGGGAAGGTTACTAAGCAAAATGCACCAGAATTTTGGTTCAAAAGGCCCCCCAAAAATTATGTATATGACATACGACTAATTTATTAAGTGTTTTAGACACTTTTTACACCTTACACGTTTTGGAAAATATCTAAAAAGGGGGTGTAGCTCCTACGAGGCATACCTTTGAAAACTTTTTTTTTTGTTTTAATAAAAATGTCGATCGGCGCAACTTTGTAATTACTTTTTATGAAAAATTATTTCAACTTTTTCCAGATACAGCTGCTTTGTATCCTGTATACAGAGCAGCTGTATCTTCCGATGAGACCTGAATCAGTCTTGGACCAGTTATCGATCACATCTAAGTTCATAACTTAGATGTTATCGATTACAGGTGGATCCTTCATGTCAGAGACACACAGGACCCGCCGTCACTGAACCTGTCAGTCCTGCCGACCTGACGGATTCAGGTCTCATTGTAAGATACAGCTACTCTGTATACAGCATAGAAAGCAGCTGCATTTAAAAAAGAAAAAATATTTTTAATAAAATGTAATTATAAAGTTGTAAAAGTTTTCAAAAGTGTACATAGCCTTTAATGTTGTGTGCCATTATTCTGGCCACAAAATATTGGTGTAAAGTACGTCAGCCTTCACGTGGCATAAGAAAGATGAAAATGTCTAACATGTCTACAAAGATGCAACAGTTTCCGCCTGTCTAGTTTCATTTGATCCTGTTTGTCTTTAAAAGAGTTGTCCCGTCAGAAACATCCCATTTTGGAAAGAAGCCGCCACTACTGATTTTGCCAAGGGAAGTCACAGCCAGGCACCCCCCCCCCCTTCGAGGGGAGAAGACCAGTAATATTACATGGCGGCCATTAACCTCATTGGTTGTCCATGTAATATATGGACGGCTCAAGTCCGCTAGAACGGGGGAACTCTTAGGCGTCATGCACACAACCACAGTTTATATAATGATAGCATACAATAGAATGCATGCTTTCCTATGGGCCAATGCACACGACCGTGAGGACATGTCATTATATGGTCCGCATTTGCGGTACATGCTCATTGAAATGAATGCACATCATCTGTCTGCACGGTCCGTGATTGACACCCGCGGCACATCCATGCCATAATCACAGACTGTACGCACAGCTACGGCTGTGTGCAGGAGGCCTTACAGAACAACTCTACATTATGGTTCATCTCAGGGGGTCCTGAGAAGGAGACCCCCCTCTATGACATCCATGTGCCATGTGGACATGCGGACAGAGGTTGTCTTCGTGAGATGATCCCTTTAAGACAGTATTAACCCCTTCCCGACATTTGTCGTAAGTATAGGTCATGGAAAGCCAGTACTTCCTGCAAAATGTCGTATACTTACGACAAATGCATGGCACTGGCTCAGAAGCGGAGTCGGTGCCATCATCCCCAGATGTCAGCTGTATCTTACAAGCTGACATCCTGCTGTAACGGCGGGGACCGAAGTTAGCTTCGATCCCCGCCATTAGCACCTTAAATGCAGCCATCAAAAGCGATAGCTGCATTTATGGTGTTTGCAGCTCATCTGCACCTCAGCAATGAAATTGCCGGGGTGTCGTGGCTGCAATGGCAACTGGAGGCCTAATAGTGGCCTCCCGGTGTGCCTAGCACGGAAAACTTCCAGCCCCCGTCCGGAAGCGGGGCCTGAAAGGCTTTTGTAGCCGCCGGCAAGATAGCACCATCATCCACCTGTAACGGCAGGAACCGGAGCTAGCTCCGATCCCTTATATTAACCCTTCAGATGCAGCGATTGCTGAATCTTTGTGGTTGTTAGCAGATCGCCAGCTGTGCCCTGCAATCGCACGACTGCTGACTGCTATTATGGCAACAGGAGACCTAACAGTGGCCTCCTGTCTGCTATCACGGAAGCCGATTAAGCCCCGCCCGGAGGCGAAGCCTAATCGGCCTGCCGTCAGTGAATGACTGACAGATGTAATACATTGCACTACATAGGTAGTGCAATGTATTAGAAAACAAATCTGACAGTTGGACCTTCAAGTCCCCTAGTGGGACTAAAGTAAAGTGTAAAAAAAGTGAAAAAAAGTTGTAAAAAATATAATAAAAGTTTCAAATAATAAAATAAAACACAATCGCCCTTTTACCTTATCAAGTCCTTTATTATTGAAAAAATAAATAAACCATACATATTTGGTATCACCGCGACCGTAACGGCCTAAACTATAAATATATTATGTTATTTATTCCATGCGGTGAACGGCGTAAAAAAAACGTAAAAAACACTGCCAGAATTTCTGTTTTTTGGTCACTTTGCCCTACAAAAATTTAAATAAAAAGTGATCAAAAAGTTGTATGTATACGAAAATGGTGCCTATAAAGACTATAGCTCGTCTCACAAAAAACAAGCCCTCACACTGCTTAGTCGACGAAAAAATTAAAAAGTTATGGCTCTTACAACATGGCGACAGAAAAAATACATTCTTTTTACAGTAATTTTATTGTAATTTTATTGTGCAAAAAGTTGCAAAACATAACAAAGTGCTATAAATTAGGTATCGCCAGAATTGTACTGACCCGCAGAATAACATGTCATTTATAATAGAAGGGTGAACGCTGTACAAAAAAAACCTATAAAAACTATGCCACAATTGCGGTTTTTTAGTTACCTGGCCTCCCAAAAAATAGGATAAAAAGTTGCATGTACCCCAAAATGGTACCAATAATAACTACAGCTCGTCCCACAAAAATACAGCCCTCATACCACTACGTCTATGAAAAAATAAAATTTGTTAAGGCTCCAATATGTCAGGAAATAAAAAAATATGCAGTTGTGCAGATCAGAGGGGAACATTTCGTCTGTTTCAAGAGGCGATTTATCGAGGCCCTAAAATTAGGGAACCAGGAAGGGGAGGGCCCAAACATATCTGCTGGAAGCGAGGGCACCCATATTATACCAGGACAACACTTTCCCAGCAAAATTCCCCAAACTGCAAAGGTGCGGAGTGTGGACCAAAAGGGGCATAAGAAAGGACGCCATTTATTAGTGCGACACCGGCCTGTGCAGAAAGGATTGCTTCACAGCGTAACACACATCTATGGATTATTTTATTGTTTACCCAATTATTATACCCCTGACTATGCCCCTGATATACTCTGCCCAGCTTACATGTGGCCCCACATTATAAACTGAAACACCAGTAATACTCAAACAAAACTACTACCAAGCAGAATCCACGCTCCAAAAGCCAAATGGCGCTCCCACCCATCTGAGCCCTACAGTGTGCCCAAACAGCAGTTTACTTCCACATATATGGCACCACCATAACCGGGAGAACCCTTTTAACAATTTTTGGGGGGTGTCTCTCCAGTGGCATAAGTTGGGCACGACATATTTGCCACTGAATTGGCATATCTGGGGAAAAATTTAAATTTTTACTTTGCACCATCCGCAGCGCAATCATTTATGGAAAAGACCAGTGGAGTGAAAATGCTCGCTACACCCCTTAATAAATACCTTGAGGGGTGTAGTTTCTAAAATGGGGTCACTTCTCAGGGGTTTATTTTATTACTTCACATCAGAGCCCTGCAATTGTGAACCAATACTTTATATGTCGCCAAATTAGGCCTCAATTTCGCATGGTACTCTTTCACTCCTGAGCCCTGTCGAATGTCCAGGCAAAAGATTAGGGCCACATGTAGGGTGTTTCTAAAACCGGGAAACACAGCATAATAATTAGAGAGCTGTCTTGTTATGGTGGCACAAGCTGGACACCACATATTGGCATAACTATAGAAAAATCCCATTTTCACTCTGCAATATCGAGTGCACACTAATTTATGCAAAACACCTGCGGGGTTAACATGCTCACTACACCCCTAGGTGAATACCTTGAGGGGTGTAGTTTCCAAAATGGGCTCACTTGTGGGGGGTTTCCACTGTTTTGGTCCCACAGGGGTTTTGTAGATGCTACATAGCAACCAGAAACCAATCCAGTAAAATCTGTACTCCGAAAGCCAAATGGCTCTCCTTCCCTTCTGAGCCCTGCTGTGTGCCCAAAAACTAGTTTATGACCATGTATGGGGTATTGCCGTACTCGGAAGAAATTGCTTTACAAATGTTGGGGTTCTTTTTCTGCTTTCTTTTTTGAGAAAATTAAAAATTTTGTGCTAAAGTTACGTCTTATTGGAAAAAAATAAAATGTTAATTTTCACTGCCCAATTCAAATAAAACCTATGAAATACCTGTGGGGTCAAAATGCTCACTACACCCCTAGATTAATTCCTCAAGGGGTGTAGTATCACAAATGGAGTCCCTTTTGGGTAGTTTCCCCTGTACTGGTACCGTAGGGGCTTTGCAAAAGCGACATGGTGTCAAGAAACCAATCCAGCAAAATCTGTGCTTCAAAAGCCAAATGGTGCTCCTTCTCTTCTGAAGCCTGCCGTGTGCCCAAACAGCAGTTTATGACCACATATGGGGTATTGCCGTACTCCAGAGAAGTTGCTTTACAAATGTTTACAATTTCCTTTATTTGTTGAGAAAATGAAAAATTTTGAGCTAAAGCTACGTCTTATTGAAGAAAAAGGATTGTTTTTATTTTCACTGCCCAATTCTAATAAATTCTATGAAACACCTGTGGGGTCAAAATGCTCACTACACCCCTAGATGAATTCCTCAAGGGGTGTAGTTTCCTAAATGGAGTAACTTTTTGGGCGTTTTCACTGTTTTGATCCCTCAGATGCTTTGCAAATGCGACATGGCCGCCGCAAACCATTCCTGCTAAATTTGAGCTCCAAAAGCCAAACGGCGCTCTTTCCCTTCTAAGCCCTGTCGTGTTTCCAAACAGCCGTTTATTACCACATGTGGGGTATTGTTTTACTCAGGAGCAATTGCTTTACAAATTTTGCAGTGTTTTTTCTCCTTTAGTCCTTGTGGAAAATAGAAAAAATTAGCTAAACCTACATTTTCTTTGAAAGTATGTAGATTCTCCTTTTAACGGCCTACTTCCAATAATTTATGCAATAAACCTATCGGGTCAAAATGCTCACTATACCCCTAGATCATTTCCTTAAGGGGTGTAGTTTCCTAAATGGGGTCACTTTTGAGGGATTTCCACTGTTTTGGCACCGCAAGAGCCCTTCAAGCCCGACATGGTGCCTAAAATATATTCTAATAAAAAGGAGACCCCAAAATCCCCTAGGTGCTCCTTTGCTTCTGAGGCCGGTGCTTCAGTCCATAAACACACTAGGGCCACATGTGGGATATTCAGGGCCGCCATCAGGGGGGTATTAGGGGTACTGATGTGAGGGGCCCGGCCAAACCTCATTGAAAGGGGGGGCCTTTGGTAGAAAAAAACAGGCCCCTACAAAGGGGCCCGTTTTTTTCACCAAAAGAATGTCGTGAGCTGCGGCCCCCCCCTCTCATGGGGGCCGTCAAACACGGCCGACCGATCGCGCGCACCCGCAAACTCCCGCGCGTGCGCACTCGCGAGTGTCTGCAAGCGCGCACCCGCGAACGCCCGCGCGACAGCCCGCGCGCGCACTTGCGGAAGCGCGCACCCGCGGAAGCGCGCACCCGCGACAGGCCGGGCGCTCGCAGACGCAACAGCAACCGCGCAGCCGGACCCAACTTACCTGGAGCCTGGCTGGAGATGAAGGACTGGACGTCTGGACCGAAGGCATCGCCTGGAAGACATCGCCTGATGAAGAGTGGGAGCAGCTCTTCTGACACAGTGAGTAAAGTGTCTCAAAGTGCTGTTTATGTATGGCCCTGTTCACACAGAGTATTTTGCAGGCAGAAAAAAATCTGCCTCAAAATTCCTTAAATAATTTTGAGGCAGATTTTGACCTGCCCACACTATCTTGCCGCGTTTTTTTGCTGCGTTTTTTGCCCGTGGCGATTGAGGACAGCAGACAAAAAACGCAGCGAAAAATGGATTTTCTGCCGCCCATTGATTTCGATGGGAGGTCAGAGGCGGAACCGCGGCAAGAAAGGACGTGCTGCTTTTTATTTTTTCCGCGACTGGCTCCCATTGACTTCAGATTAAATCAATGGGAGGCGGTTTTGGAAGTTGTTTGGTGCTGATTCTGACGCAGTGTCCGAGTCAATATCAAGGCCCAAAAACTCTGTGAACTGGGCCTTATTGTTAGGGCTTATTCAGACGAACATGTAATACGTGCGTGCAACGCGCGTGATATTCACGCGCCTCGCGCGGTCCTATGTTACTCTATGGGGCCGTGCAGACTGTCAGTGATTTTCATGCAGCGTGTGTCCGTGTGTCCGCTGCGTAAAACTCACGACATGTCCGATATTTGTGCATTGTTCGCGCATCACGCACCCATTGAAGTCAATGGGTGCGTGAAAATCCCGCCCAGCACTTCCTCAGCAGTATAAACTATGAATGAAAGCAGAAAAGCACCACGTGCTACAAACATACAAACAGAGTGTCATAATGATGGCGGCTGCGCGAAAATCACGCAGCCGCGCATCATACGCTGCTGACACACGGAGCTGTTATGTTATGCAAAAAACACACGCTCGTGTAAATCCAGCCTTAGGGTAGGAACACACTAGGCATGAACGCTGCGGATTTTATGCAACACATTTTATTGTGGATAATACGCAGCGTATTACAGTCGCAGCAGAGTGGATGAGGTTAGAACAAATCTCATCCACACGCTGCCAAAATAATGGACCTGCAGTGTGGCTTTTTAAGCCGCAGCGTGTCAATTTATGCTGCAGAATCGCTGCTCCTCTGTTGCGGAAATGCTGCGGTTCTGCCGCAAAAATCACAAATGAGAAGAAAAAGGTACTTTTTTACATTTATAAAAAAGTTTAGACTTGCCCCGGCCGTAGTTTAGGTGACGCATCTCTCTCTTCTGAACGTAGCCCCGCCTCCTGGGATGACGCTGTAGATCATGTGACCGCTGCAGCAGTCACATGGGATGAAACGTCATGACAGGAGGCGGGGCTGCGCTAAGAATAGAGGATCGCGTCACCAGGACTACGGCCGGGGTAAGTCTAAACTTTTTATCAATTTAAAAAAGTACTTTTTTTTTTCTCATGTGTGATTTTTGCGGCAGAACCGCAGCATTTCCGCAACAGAGGAGCGGCGATTCCACAGAATACATTGACACGCTGCGGCTTAAAAAGCCAAAAACCACACTGCAGGTCCATTTTTTTTGCAGCGTGTGGATGAGATTTGTTCTAATCTCATCCACTCTGCTGCGACTGTAATACGCTGCGGATTATCCGCAATAAAATGTGTTGCATAAAATCAGCAGTGTTCATGCCTAGTGTGTTCCTACCCTAAGGCCGGATTTACACAAGCGTGTGCTTTTTGCACGCGCAAAAAACGTGGCATTTTGCGCATGCAAAAGGTCCATAACAGCTCCGTGTGTCAGCAGCGTATGAAGCGCGGCTGCGTGATTTTCGCGCAGCCGCCATCATTATGACACTCTGTTTGTATGTTTGTAGCTTGTGGTGCTTTTCTGTTTTCATTCATAGTTTATACTGCTGCGGAAGCGCTGGGCGTGATTTTCACGCACCCATTGACTTCAATGGGTGCGTGATGCGCGAACAATGCACAAATATCGGACATGTGCATTGCACGGATGTATTACACGTTCGTCTGAATAAGCCCTAACAATAAGGCCCAGTTCACAGATTTTTTGGGCCTTGATATTGACTCGGACACTGCGTCAGAATCAGCACCAAACAACTTCCAAAACCGCCTCCCATTGATTTAATCTGAAATCGATGGGAGCCAGTCGCAGAAAAAAGGAAAAGCAGCACGTCCTTTCTTGCCGCGGTTCCGCCTCTGACCTCCCATCGAAATCAATGGGAGGCAGAAAATGCATTTTTCGCTGCGCTTTTTGTCTGCTGTCCTCAATCGCAGCGGGCAAAAAACACGGCAACATAGTGTGGGCAGGTCAAAATCTGCCTCAAAATTCGGTGCGCGCTTCCAGGCGGTCGCGGATGCGTGGGCGGTCGCGCACGTTCGCAAGTGCGCACGCGCGGGAGTTTGCGGGTGCGCGCGAACGGTCGCGCGGGCGGTGTTTGACGGCCCCCATGACGAGAGGGGGGGCCCGCAGCTCACGACATTCTCTTGGTGAAAAAAAACGGGCCCCATTGCAGGGGCCTGTTCTTTTTCTACCAAAGGCAAGTCACGGCAGTTGCCGGGCCCCCCTTTCAATTAGGTTTGGACGGGCACCTCACATCAGTACCCCTAATACCCCCCTGATGGCGATCCTGGGTAGCATGATATAGTGCTGGACGGAGTACCGTTAACAGGCGGTGCCACGGTAGGGGGGCCCAGAAAATTTAGCTGTAGGGGGCCCTGAAATACCTGATGGCGGCCCTGGGGATATTTCCTAAAACTGCAGAACCTGGGCAATAAATATTGAGTTGCGTTTCTCTGGTAAAACTTTGTGTTAAAAAAAAATGGATTAAAAATAAATTTCTGCAACAACAAAAAATGAAATTTGTAAATTTCAACTGCCCTTTGGTTTAATTCCTGTGAAACGTCTAAAGGGTTAAGAAACTTTCTAAATGCTGTTTTGAATACATTGAGGGGTGAAGTTTTTAAAATGTGGTGACTTTTTTGAGGTTTCTAATATATAAGGCCTCAAAACCACTTCACAACTGAACTGGTCCCTGTAAAAATAGCATTTTCAAATTTTCTTGAAAATGTGAGAAATTGCTGCTAAAGTTCTAAGCCTTGTGAGGTCCTAGAAAAATAAAAATATGTTCAAAACACTATGTCAATCTAACGTAGACATATGGGGGATGTTAATTAGCAACTATTTTGTGTGGTATAACTGCCTGTCTTAGGCGGGATTCACACGACCGGGTCGGGTCCGAGCCCGAGTGCCGGCCGGTAAAATCGGCCATTCTGCCCGGCCGGTTTGCATAAAGTTATGCATCCGTGCCGGGCCGGGCAGATCCGGACAGTGACATCAGCGGCAGCTCCTGAAGGGGAATCCCCATGTGTTCGGGGATTCCGCTTCAGGAGTTTCCCCTGATGTCACTGCCCAGATATGGACAGAGACATCAAGCGCTCTGTCCAGGAGCGGAATCCCCGAACACACGGGGATTCCGCTCCTTCAAGGAGCTAAAGTGCGGCTAGCACATAGCAGAGCGGGGAGATACCTCCCCGCTCTGCTATAGTGGCGTCGCTGCAGTAGTAGCAGCCGCAGCAGCTGCTGCTACTAGCGGCGCCATCTAAGGTGTCGCCGAGCCAGGGTGCTTTTAACAAGCAGGGGAAGGGAGCCAGCGCAGCGCTCC
>NC_134690.1:21317491-21319991 GCF_050947455.1 Rhinoderma darwinii
CAGGTTATATAAGGGGCAGCAGGATATATAGGGGCAGCAGGATATATAGGGGGTAGCAGGATATATAGGGGACAGAAGGGTATATAGGGGCAACAGGGTATATAGGGGCAACAGGGTATATAGGAGGCAGCACAGATATCTTTGTTTTATCTGTTCTACTTTAATATTGAACACACACTTTTACAAAGAGACATAAACACATACAGACGCACACACACACACACACACACACACAGAAGCACATACTGCATACACAGAGACACACACTGTATATACACACACACACACACACACACACAGACACTCAAACACACACACACACACACACACACACACACACACACTGTAACATATACACATACAAACATAGAGACACATACTGTATAGACACACACACACACACACACACACACACACAGACTGTAAAGGATCTGCCAGACACAGCTTCTATGTCGACGCCCGTGGGTAATCAGTCTGCACCTGCTCCTAAGTCTGAGAGAGTGACACGATCTTCTACCAGTCAGGCTGGGAGGCTGACGAGTGGGAGAGCTTATCACAGCCTGGCCAGACGGAGCTAGCTCCCGCCCTCTGTCTATTTATACCTGCATTTCCTGCTCCTCCTTTGCCTGTGATTCTTTCCTGTTTCCTGGCTCTGCTGCTCCTGCTATTATTATTGACCTTGCTTCATTTTGACCCTGGCTTTACTGACTAAAGCTGGCTTTACTGACCCTGCTCTGCGATTGGCACCTCTTACACTCCTGGTTTGACTCGGCTCGTTCACTACTCTTGTTGCTCACGGTGTTGCCGTGGTCAACTGCCCCATTTCCCTTAGCTTCTGTGTACCCTTGCCTGTTTGTCCGTCGTGCACTTATTGAGCGTAGGGACCGTCGCCAAGTTGTACGTCGTCGCCTAGGATGGGCCGTTGCAAGTAGGCAGGGACTGAGTGGCGGGTAGATTAGGGCTCACCTGTCTGTCTCCCTACCCCATCATAACAGAGACACTCACCATCTCTCCATGCTGACAGGTTTCTTGCAGGATGGGCTGTGGGCGGAGCTTCCTCCTCTGCTACTCGGCACTTATTTACTCCGTGTGTGTATCTAAGAACAGAGCACAGAGTAGAGGCAGAGCCCAGTGGTGCCCCCTGCATGCTTGGAGGGGGCGGCGCCCTGTGCGCTCGCACATCCCCTAAGGCCGGCCCTGGCACTGGCTGTCCTCTCGGAATATCCGGCTGAAGATGCCGTCATAAAAGTTTGCTCCCAGGTTCCTCTGACCCTTCGAGATCCTACAGCAGATCAACCCTGTCTCCTACAATCTTCGGCTGCCTCCCACCCTCAAGATACCGAAACTCCTTTCATGTCTCCCTCCTGAAGCCTGTGGTCCTGAACCGCTACACCAAGACTCCTAGTCCTGCAGTTGCCCCCAGCGGTTCATCAGATTCATTTGAGGTTGAGCAGACCTTGGACACCAAAAAAGTGAGAGGAAGAACTTTTTATGTAGTGGATTGGAAGGGATTTGGTCCAGAGGAGCAGTCCTGGGAGCCAGAGGAGAACCTCAATGCTCCTACCCTCATTAAGTAGTTCCTCTCTCGCTCTGGTCCTAAGCAAAGGGGGCATAAGAGGGGGGATACTGTAACGTCCACGGCCGCAGACCGCAGACTCCTTTCATCCTGCTGACGCCTTCCTTCACGGAGATGCCAGCACATGCGGCCGTCCTGGCCTGCAGTGACCACTAGGGTGCGCTCGGGAGAGCTCAGTCCCGGCCTTAAAGGGCCAGCGTGCACACATGTTTAGAATTGTCTTATCACCCTGGACTATAAGAAGGGCCTAGTTGCCTGAGCGTTGTTGTGTTTACCCGTGTTAGTCTTGCAAATGGTACCTTAGTGTTTTCCAGTTCCCAGTGTTCCCGTTCCTGCTACCTGTATCCTGTGCTACCTTGTTCCTTTATCTTAGAGAGTTGGAGTCATGTTGTGCCACCAATCACGTCTGGTGTGTTACACCTGCTGTCTGCTGCCAAGGTCCCATCCGAGCCTAACCATCGCTACTGTCTGAACTACCACTGGTACATTTACTATAGACTATAGACTTTACTTGGTACACTGTGTGGCCAGCTGCTATCCCACTACGGCGGTATGGCCCAGTGGGTCCACATACCCACAGATCGTGATAGATAGATAGATAGATAGATAGATAGATAGATAGATAGATAGATAGATAGATAGATAGATAGATAGATAGATAGATAGATAGATAGATAGATAGATAGTGAAGACTTCTTTCCACTACAAGTAGATAATGCCTCCTAGTCATGGTTACAGGCCTGGGTATAAAAAGATCATTATGCAGATTTCTATAATGATCAGTATAGGTAATCTCTAAGCTGTTGTTTTTCTCCAAACTAAACTTCTTTAATTTTCCAACTTTTGGTGGTAGTGAAATCCAACCATTCTCCATTGGTCACCTACCTCTGAACTTGTCCCAGCTCTGCTATGTTGATCTTACAC